>NC_041224.1:164905523-164983857 GCF_002837175.3 Physeter macrocephalus
TGCCGCGGAGCGGCTGGGCCCGTGAGCCATGGCCGCTGAGCCTGCGCGTCCGGAGCCTGTGCTCCGCAACGGGAGAGGCCGCAGCAGAGGGAGGCCCGCATATCACAAAAAAAAAAAAAAAATTTAACAGGATTATAGATAGATATTTAGATATGATTAAGTGATTAGGTGTGTTAAATAAATCGAAGTTTTTAAACAGCCGTCATCAAAAAGCCATTGATTATTAAATCACTGTCAACTACCAGCATGTTGTCTCTAGTCTACCCTAGCAATCTGGTCTACTCATTTTTATCAGTGAATTTCATGAAGATTTAAAAGGGATGATATCATATTTCATCTAAACCATAACAGGTAGGTGCCAAATTAATGAATGTAACTGTGACAAAGTAACAGTGAAAAATTAAAGTCTTAAATTTCATTTGGAAATTAACTAAATATGAGCACAAATGGGACTGAAACCAGCTCATCCCCTCAAAAAACACACAAAAAATAGCCGGGAAGGAGACTCATGGGTCTTATTTAACTAAACGTTCCGTATTTCCAGATGACTTTAATCTCCAGAGAAGAAACATGGGGAGGGCTTCCCTGGTGGTGCAGTGGTTAAGAATCCGCCTGCCAATCCAGGGTACATGGGTTCGAGCCTTGGTCCAGGAAGATCCCGCGTGCCGCGGAGCACCTAAGCCTGTGTGCCACAGCTACTGTGCCTGCGC
Organism: Physeter macrocephalus; assembly: GCF_002837175.3. NCBI lineage: Eukaryota > Metazoa > Chordata > Mammalia > Artiodactyla > Physeteridae > Physeter > Physeter macrocephalus. Next base: position 164,906,234 of record NC_041224.1, read on the forward strand.
TCTAGAGCCCGCAAGCAAGCCACAACTCCTGAGCCTGCATGCCACAACTACTGAAGCCCACATGCCTAGAGCCCGTGCTCCGCAACAAGAGAAGCCACTGCAATGAGAAGCCTGCTCATACCACAAGGAAGAGTAGCCCCCACTCGCTGCAACTAGAGAAAGCCCACGCGCAGCAACAAAGACCAAACGCAGACAAAAATAAATAAATAAATTCATTAAAAAAAAAAAAAGAAACATGATCAGAGTTGTCTAAGGTCTAGAATTCAAATAATCTAAGTAGCAGTTGTAGGGGACTTATTTGTTTTACTAGAATTTACTAGGATTTTATATTTAAAAGGGGGATTTGTGAATATAGACAAATTCTGGAAAGTAAATTTAGGAAGAGTGGGGGAAACTATGGGGAACTTTGAGGACAGAGTTCTTTGTTTGCCGACAATATAGACAGTCTCTGGTTGACTTAAGAAAACAGGATAGATTGGAAAGATATCAGGAGGCATAAAAACAGAAATGAAGGTTGGAGATTTTGTCTAAGCAAGAAGGCACATGCAAGGAAATCTGGGGGCCAGCAGAAGAAAATTGCAGAAACTATCTGGTTAGCATACCAGCACTAGAGTGACTGTCAAACCCCCAATTATTTGTCTTATTATTCCATCCTTGTTTCACTCTTCACGAGAAGTCCTGGCACGAAGAAACCTATGGTTACATGACATCCCCATCCCCTGGGCTGGGAGAGGAAGCATCTGGTGAAGCACGGCTGCTACAGCCCCTGGAATGGGAGTGAAGAACATTTAGCCTAAGGTTGCACCAAGACTGCAGACAATGGAGAGAAAAATTATTCTATGTTAGAAACAGGCGATAAACATCAGGTTGTCAGAGGAACAACAAATACCCACCTCAGAATAAAGAAATGTCCTACATCTATGAATGTCCAAAAGTAGAAGGACCTTCCAAAATTGAACTCAATGGGTTATTCAGAATTCTGTCAAAGGCATTTAGTTAAATTGAACACAAAGTATACTGTGTGTAATTATATATGTGTGTGTGTGTGTGTGTGTGTGTGTGTGTGTGTGTATGCTGGTGATAAGCCTTATAGACTATACATTATGGCTTCTTGTGGTGGGAGAGGTCCCAATGACTGAATGACCTCTGGGACTAATTCCAAATCAAGCTTTTATGAGTAATAAAGGGCAGCAATTATGCATCTAATTTGCATAATAGTTATTTCATTTTCCCTTGATAACATATTGGAACATAATTTGTCATTTGAGGCTGAGAATATGTTTTCAGAATGGTGCTTTTTGAGGAGTTCAAAGACACTGCATAAAAGAGAAAGTAAGGAAGTAGAGTAATTACTTTGGAAGCCACTTAAAGGATTTTTTTGTGCTTTTGAATATCTAAACCTATGATTCCAAACACTGGCTGTACAATCACATTGGTATCTCCAACTCTTTAGAGCTTATTAAAAAAAAAAAAAACTCTCAATTTATAAAAATAAAAATTTGCTTAAATAGCTACTGATCAGAATATCTAAGGGAAAGGTGTTACAGCTTTAAGGAAATGACTTAAAATATCCATATGATCTCTACTTTCTGTTTCCTAAAGTGGAAAGAAATCAATGTATTTATAATACAGGTTTTCAGAACATGTTTAGTGTTTTCCATGTAGTTTCAACTGCATCTGAATGTCAAACTTAAGGAAGAAGAGACCTCGTCGTTTTTCCTTTTTATGAGCAGGATGCTTGTGGATTTTGAAATGTGCCTTTTTGCATACATAAAGCAAGGAGAAAATGGTATTTAGAGTAGATTACATTATACATAATACATATACATTATATATCTATGACCATGATTTAGTCAGAGAACTTATATTAATTGAGATCTATCATAAACAAATATGTGTATCTCCTTTAAATCCAGATATAAGATCTAAAACATGATCTATTCTTTTTTCTGACTTAATAAGGCTACTAGGTGGATTTTTTTTTTTTTTTTTGAAAATTAAAGCCAGTAATTCCACTTTGCATCACGGAACACTTTGTAATCAATTCTAAAAGTCTAGCCCCAAGGCACCCATAATGGATAGTCTTTAATACTACAGGTGGCAAAATAGCCTGTGGGAACACGTCTGGTGGGCATTCTGTGAAAGCTGTTTCTGTCGAGATGAATCCAATGTGACGTGCTGGACAACTATAGCGTGGTGTATTTCTATGAAAATTCCTCACATTTTATATTTCCTTTTTGCTCTCTTTGCTGATAATTTTGTAGCTTGAGTCGACAACATGTATCTTTCTAGCTCAAGGGGAATGGTCAAGGATAACCTGCATTTATGATGAAATTTCGCTAGGACTCAAAGGGCTCAAATCAGCAGTAATTTGCCTAACAGAATCTAGACAGTTAATCTAGTGAGACATTTTTCAAAAAATATTAGTTCTGAATAGATAAATACATCCTACTTTGGCTAATGCCTGTGCATAAAGCTCCTGACACTATTTGACAAATGCTGATTTGATGAATATTGGGGGTTATTAAGTCCATTTGATATTTGAAAAGCATGATGGCAATATTCCTGGTCTAAAGTCCAGATACTTCTCTTTAAAGGTATTCATTTATTTAATTCTTATGAACTCAAAACAAAATCACCACCATGGGATAAGCTAATATGCACAGGCTTGAAATATTTTAACTGGTCAAAGCTCAAGAATTTGCATTTTCTGTTTTGGATACTACAATTCTCTGGCTTCAATCGCTATATATGATTAGAGGAACTGTGAGTGATTCATGTAAGAATCCAGGCTGCAGTCAGGAGCCACCCTGGATTCGAAATAGATTACCCGATTTCCACCTCTCCTCTATTTGAGACATAGAAGAAAGACGCGTGAGAATAAGCACTCAGTCTTGTTCATCCCTGAGTCTAGAGTTCCTAGCACAATGTTTGGCTCACGACCCTTGTTCATGAGTATAATGAATCCTAGAATTGAAATTACTCTCAATTAAAGACATGCAATTCAACTCCAAGTTATTCTCTCCTGAAAGAACAAATTCAGAGTAGCGTACAAAACCTGAAGGTATTTCCTTGTGGCCATTATGTGCTTATAAATGGGAAATAGCTTAAAAACAGGGAATACGGCCAGACTTAAAAGCGCTTCTGATTCTGCCCAAATAAACAGTCAGCAGGACCACACATGCTTTTCTTCCTTTATTGTAGGACTCAACTTTTGTGTCTGAAATCAAGTTAATCAGGTACAGTAAAATTTCATTAAGCCCATGAATGTTTATCCTCAAATAATAATTAGAAAAATGTCTTATCTTTTAGCCAAAGTGAAAGCCCAATAAAAATATTAGATCATGTAAACTTGGTTAAATTGTAGTACTTTTTAACTCTCTTTTTTTTGAATTAAGTTTTTCTTAACCCAGTAAAATACAGCATATTTCATAGAGACTAATATTATAGTTATGGTAGCTCTAAATTAAATTAAATTAAATAGTACTAAGTTAAATAAATAATATTAATATTAGAATGCTTATTTTGTGTATTTGGCACTAGAATTGTGACTGTGGTCAGGTCACTGAAGTAAGTAGGTATACTGATATTATTCTTTCCCTTATCATGGAGCTTTCATGAGTTCTCAGAGAGGTAACACCATAGGCACAAAATTTTGATGTAAAGTCTATTATTGTTATCTTTAATTATAGTGTTTTACAAGATAATTGTTTTCCCTGAGTTAAAATCCAGAAAATTCACTGAAATTTCTTTGGCTTCTAGAGCAAATGTCACATGTTGCTTCAGGGAACCAACCTATTTACCTAAATTTTCTACCCCACGAGCAATTCAGGAAAAATAGTCAATCCCCACATAATCTCTTTTCAACAATAAAACAATTATTGCTTTTTCAGGAGAAGCTTAAATACAGAGAAGGGATTTACTTTATGAAAGTAAATGGAGTATTTTAACCTGCAGGTTTTCTTGCCTGACTTGGAGGAAATTGAGAGCAAATGGATGTTTCTGTTTATCTGAATAGTTAGAACTGCAGTGGTTTTCAAACCTGCCCAAACAGTCAGATCTCCTGGAGAACTTCTTTTTTTTTTTTAGAAGATGTTGGGAGTAGGAGTTTATTAATTAATTTATTTATTTCTGCTGTGTTGGGTCTTCGTTTCTGTGCGAGGGCTTTCTCTAGTTGTGACAAGCGGGGGCCACTCTTCATCGCGGTTACGCGGGCCTCTCACTATTGCGGCCTCTCTTGTTGCGGAGCACAGGCTCCAGACGCGCAGGCTCAGTAGTTGTGGCTCACGGGCCTAGTTGTTCCGTGGCATGTGGGATCCTCCCAGACCAGGCCTCAAACCCATGTCCCCTGCATTAGCAGGCAGATTCTCAACCACTGCGCCACCAGGGAAGCCCTCCTGGAGAACTTTTAATGTACAAGGATGCCTGAGATCCATCCCAGATCTAAGGAGACAAATCTCTGATGACCAGCCAGGGTTGAGAAAGTCAGAACCCTAAGGAAACAATCTGAGCACTGAATTATGATGATTATGGTTACCAGGATGTTCATCCTTATTTTCATAGAGCACAAGTCCCCAAACAACAATTTAACATAGGAAATTAATAATTATCATTTTAGAATGAATGTCCAAGAGGAAAACTACTTGCTTCAAGAGAAGGCCATTTTTATCTGCCTTCATATTTTGAGTCTAGTAGAGTGGGATAAGGATTAGTCTTATTAAATAATAGCTCAGAGGATTCAAATTGAGCCAAAGTGTGAAACTTCAGGAAGAAAGACTCAGATATGACTCAGTGGAAGGGAGAACATCCTAATAAATTTCGGTTAGAATGGGCGGTGTTGGGAAGTGTCATATTCTCCATCACTGCAAGTGTTCAGATGTGTTCTTGGATGGACTTTGTAAAAGAGGCTGAAGTTCACAACGTGGATATACTTTCTGATGCTCGAAATCCTCGCTAAGCCGTAGATTTTCATACAGATGCATTTCCAACTTGTTAATTTTCTTCTTAATTTGTCCATTCTCCTTCTAAAATCCCATATGGCCATAGTTTAGGATGAGTTGTTCAGGGGTTGAATATTCTTAATGTTCATTGAGGAATTGAAGTCATAGAATGGAATCCTTGAATCCTTGAATATTTCTTGCATTCTCTTCAACAAAGCAGAATCATTTAGGTGGGGGTGATACTAGGGTAAGGTGAATGAGACGAGGGAGGCATTTGCCTTGGGGGAAAATTTAAGGAGCATCAAAAACTCAGAAATCAAATAAGTAATATTTTAATGCAACATTTTTTTTAAATCGTGTAATATTAAAAAAAAATCCATGATGAAGAAAATATTTCCATTTTCAATAAAAACAAGATCCATGTTACTGACTTTTCCTTTTACCTCAGATTCCAATAATGGCTCAGAACAGCAATGTTACTGCTCCTTATCTTGACTGATGAGTTTTTGTCTCTCCTTAAATTTGCCACCCAAAGCCAGTGCTCTTTTGACTCATCTAGTGCAGAATCCAGGCAAAGAAGAGGTAAGCAAAGAGGTAAGAATTTGACCTCTGTGTGTACGCATTTGTATATATGTATGTGTATAATTGTGCACATGTCCTCACATGTGTTCAAGAGATTCAAGCTAGTAACACTTTCTTCATGATTGCAGCCATTTCCCTTTTGATCAAGAATGAGCTGAGCTTGCATAACACATAAAATATGACTTTGACTTTTTGAAATGTCATCTTTAAAGAGGATTCCATTATAGTCACTTGGTTGGCTGTAAATTATGACCTGCCCATGATAGGGCAGAAGGACACAGAGGATCACTTAGTGGTCAGCTGCAATCTGGCGATGCACTGAAAGGCAGTAATGCAGCTGTGGAGTGAAGTCCCTTTGTATCAATTTTAAAGTGAATGTTCTTGCATAGTGAAGGGATCTCAAAGTGTTACAACTTACTATTTGCCAAATTTCACTTTGAAAAACAAGTTTCAGTGAAAAATGAAATTGCTGTTGGGTACCTAACAGTGGAAAACAAACCATCTATACATGTACTGTGATCCCATTATGGGGCCACACTTATAATACTTCCTTTTCCCCTTCTGACAATTGATGGTTTAGAGTCTTATATTTAATTTAAGGATTAGGAGTATGGTCTAGTAGGTAGAATTTCATAAGATTCAGAATTTCAAGACACTGAATTAAAAGGTACTTTTAACCCACACCAATAGGAGGAAGGAACATTTCAGGCAGTGTTTAAAAAATGGCAACTTGTGTTTAATTTTCTTTCTGCATTGTTTTATTTATTTCTTCTCATCCGCACGCACATTACTTTCCTCTCCTCTTACATCTGGAGAAGAACCACACATTCTTTATCTCTTCCTTTACCTGTGTCTTAGCTAGGCTAAGGTGGAGTCAGGTGTCATCACCAAGGTCTTCTGTCTTTAAGAGCCTCCACTCCCACCTCTGCAGAGGTAGACATGTCATCTACAAGACACTGAAAGCTACAACTTCTATTTAATCCATGTGATATACCCTTTGCTAGGTTTCCAGATTCAGTTGACAGTAAGGGAAGAGAAATCTACTTCTTCATTTAGCAAAATTGTCATGAGTGTCTTGTATGTACCATATATTGTGTGGCACTGAGGGTGAATAAAACAGACTTTTCTGTATGTAACTCTATGAGCTTCTCCCTTGCACTGTGAAGGTGGCGAGGCCTTGGGTTTACACTCCATAGCAGGAGAGGGAAATGATACCCTCACACGGTTTCCTTTCACCTGTTCTCACAGAATGGTGGCTAGACTCCAAGGTGAATACAAACAGGAAACACATGCATTTTTGATGGTTTCGTGAAAAAAATAACACCACAAATTAATTTTTGAAAATGACTGTGGTTATAATCAAATGAGATAAAGACATAAATAGTGAAGGGGTTCTCTGTCTTTCAATACCAACATTGAAACTAAGTAGCCATATGACATTAAGCAAATTGCTTCACTTCTATGCATCCCATGTATTTCATCCATCAAATGGGTGACAGTCAAGAAAGTTGGATTAAATTATATCTGTGATTCTTTCCAGGTTTAGAATATTAAGTTTTAGAATGTTATCCCATTTTAGACTTATTGATTGCAGATGTTGGAAAGGAAAAGCACTAAAAAGTTTTTGAAATAATTATCATTTGCTTCACAGTGGCACTCAAATGTTTGTAGAATGAATGATGATTTTAGAAGAATCTAATTTCCCCCATTAATAAGATATTTTGTTTTGACCTTCATGCAGATGTTAAAGTGAGGCATCGAACCTCTCACTACCCTAGGATTGTATGCCACTGATACACATTCTTTTGGCCCATAAATTGTGTTTCTGTTCAAGAGAGAAAACATTGGTACCCATTTTAATTTTGGCTTAACATTTGAATCTGTGTCTATAAATAGCTAGCTGGAAATTTTAGGAATAAGCTACCTTATTTAACAAATCTATCCTTTGATCTTTTGTTTTTCTTTTTATTCGACTGCCAGGAGAATTTGACAAGATTTTCTTTGATCATCAGTCAGTTTGGCTATTTTTTAAAAGAACATTCGTCTAAACCTTCATAGTACTCTTTTCTTTTTTATATATTTATATTTCTGAACCTCTTGCCAGCAACTCTGTAGGGCACAAAAATTACTTTTAAAAAAAATCAGCTTCTTTTTGTAATAGTGGGTCTTGGGTACCTTCCAAAACTATCAAACAGAAATCTTGGATGAACGTTGATTCTCCTATTGAGATGCCATCGTTCTACTCCATTACAACTGTTGCCCTCAATCCCTTTTATTTACTCCCTAAGCATCACTCTCAGGACTTTTTGTTAAAGTTGGCTATCTTAAAATAGGAATTCCAATCCTCCTGTGATATACTCAGTTACATCTTGCCACTCCACTGCTACACCCTGGACCAAGCATAATCTCCTCTTATGTGGACTGCTACACTAGCAAGCTAGGCTTACTGCTTCTATCTTTGTTTTCCACTAGTATATTCTCAGCGCAGCAGCCAGAGTGATCCCAGTCAGTCCCAGTAACCCTCAGTGTTTTGTATGGTCTGTGCTTACTCTCCCACATGTTAATTCTCTAAACCAAGTTTCTAGTTCTTTGTCCTTATTTAATGCATTCTAATGCCACTGGCCTTTTTATTGTTCATCAGAACTGCTCTACATGTGCGTACCTCTGAGCCTTCCTGCTTGCTGCTCCCTCTGCTTGGAATGGTTTTCCTTCACATCTAGCTCTCTTACTTCCTCCAAGTCTTGATTGCTCAGTACAATCTTCCCTGGATCTTTATTCCCTCCTTTTCCTCCACATTGCCTTTTTTAACCGTTTTGCTTAATTCTTTATCCTTACCTCTTACCCATATCTAATTCACTAATTAGATATCAATTTTACTAATTCATCTGGCTTAATACCTGTCCCCCCCCCACTAGAATATAAGCTCCACATGGGCAGATATTTTTGTTTGGTTCACTGCTATATCTCAGTTCCTTCAGCAAGACTTAGTACATTGTAGGTGCTCAATTAATGTTTGCTGAATAAATTAATCTAAAAATATGTAAAACATGCTGAGAATTTGGGAAAATTATATGAAATAATAATATTTCAATATTTTTCTCTTTAATTGGTTATTTCAAGAATCTTGAAGGCTAAAACTATGTCCTTTTATTTTTTGTACCCGCATACCTTGCCATCCAAAACTGGATCTCAGTAAACAGAAATGATTCTCAGCCCTCAGACATTCTTATTACCCTCTTTGTTGTGCATTAATCCTTCACTTCCACCATCCACGTATTTAGTAATAGCAGTTAGTAGTGTTAATACAGGCAGATAGGAGAGACAGTAACAATACTTATTTAATCTCTCTGTAACTTATCATTCTCATCTGCAAAATAGGCAGAAATATAGTACCTACCTCATAGGTTTATTGTGAGAATTAAGTGCTTTAATATACAGAAAGCCTTTAGAACCGTGCATGGCATGTATTGTTATATGACTATTAGATATTATATTATTATTATTATAAACACTAAACTATTCATCATACAGTTGCTGCTGGAAATCACTATCTTTATCTACAAAGAGGATGTTTGAGAGGTTATTACATTTGTTCCTTATTTTTTTAATAGTTGAAACAGAAAAATGGAACAATATGAAATATGGATCTTGTGTTAGCTAGCTTCTAAAATGATCCCCAGTGATTCTTCCCTTCCATATTCACGTGCCTATGAGTCTCCTTCACTTTCACTGAATATGGTTGACCTTGTAATCAATAAGATATTGACTAAATCAGGGGTCCCCAACCCCTGGGCCGCAGACAGATATTGGTTTGTGGCCTGTTAGTAATCAAGCCTCACAGCAGGAGGTGAGGAGCAGGTGAGTGAGCAAAGCTTCATCTGCCACTCCCCATTGCTCACATTACCGCCTGAACCATTCCCCACCTCCGTCCGTGGAAAAATTATCTTCCACGAAACCGGTCCCTGGTGCCAAAAATATTGGGGACCGCTGGCCTAAATGGTAGAGTATAACTTCCAAGGCAAACTCATGAAAGAAGTTGCAGCTTCTGCCTTTATCTCACAAATCACTTTCTCTAGAGTAAGCCGGATCCCATGGCATGAGGACATTCAGGTACTACAATGGAGAAGTCCATGTGATGAGTAACTAAGGTCTCCTACCACCAGCCAGCATTGACATGTCAGCCAAGGGTATGAGCGTTCTTGGAACCAGATCCTCCAACCCCAATTAAATCATAGAATGACTGAAGTTCTCTAGTCATCATCTTGACTGCAATCTCATAAGATACCCTGGGCAAAAATGATTCAACTATGCCACTCCTGAATTCTTGAGCCACAAAAACTGTGTTGTTTGAAGTTGTTACATTTGTGGTATTTTGTTATACAACAAAAGGTAAGTAACACAGTCCTCATAAACTAAATATATACAATTGAGGAAAATGATGGAAATCATTTGGCCAACTAAAAGCACAAAATTCTTAGCATTGATCAAACCTAATTGTCTTTAAACTATATAAGTGTATTAAAAAGGAAAGAAACAATATTTCAACTCATTTTTGAAATGCTAAAAATATATTATTAAATACAGAAATGAAAACATGACACATAATTTGGATTTTGGTCATTTTTTTCTAACCTTTTGGAAACAGAAACTCTGTGTTTTTCTTAGGGTATTTTTTTTTGGAAACAATAGAATATGAGTCTTATCAGTTCAGGCAAAAATAATTTTATTGAAAAGTTCCTAGGGTAGTTTATGGAATTATAGGAATATTTGTGTGATTAGTTCTCTGAAGGACAGGAAGCAAAGCTGCCTTAGGGATCTCATTGAGGAATTTATAAGAATTTCTTTTTGGAAATTCCGAGAGCTGTACTTCTCAAACTTGATTGTGTATAGGTATCACCTGGGGACATTAGTAAAATGTAGATTCTGATTCATTGGGTTTGGGTGGGGCCTGATATTCTGTCTTTTTAACAACTGCTAGGTGATTGTTGATGCTATTATTTCATGGACCTCACCTTGAGAAGAGAATGAAAATAAAAATCATCCTCTTGCCTTTCTTTCACTAACTCTTATTCATTCTTTCCGATTTCCCACCAGTGTCTTTTCTTCAAGGAGGACTTCTCTGGCTCTACCCCTCACCTCATTATGTTAAGGCCCACTCTATATGTTCTCATAGGACTCTTGTACCTCACTTTTTCAGTTCCATCATAATTGTGTATATGTGTAATTTTTGTCTTTTCCTACAGGACTAAAAGCTCCACATGGAAAGGAATATGTCAGGCTTACTCACTGTTGTTGCCTCATCATCAAGCATGGTCCATGGATCAACAAACATTTGAAGATTGTCTATTAAATATTTAATACTTCTGCTCCCCCCTTATTTAAAGGATAGTTTTCAACCTTAACTGCACAATAGAATTACCTGCAAATCTTTTAAAAAGGGCTCACGATGGGGCTCCACTCAGAACAACTAAAGCAGAAGCTTTAGCAGAGAGGCCCAGGCATTGGTGAAAAAGCTCCTTGAGTATTCCCAATTATAGTATAATAATATATATATATATATATATATATATATATATATATTTGTTCTTTGCCCCCAGTTCCTGGCCTAGAGTGCCTAATACTCTTACAATTTTCTGAGTGGCAGGAGTACTTTTTTTATTTGTAATGAGTCCCTTTTGACCATACTGCACTTATGCTAATGAGATGACCCCTAGTGGGTCTCAAAGATGGGGGCTGGTTGCCAGAGAATCCATCCACTTGATTAGAGTGTTGGAACTTTCAGTCCTACCCCCGACCTTGGGGAGGGGAGAAATGCTGGAGATTGAGTTCATTCACCAATGGCCAATGATTTTATCAATCATGCCGACAAAATAACATTTTGATTAAAACTCTTGAAGGAAGGAATCTAAATTCCTTACAGGCTGGTGAACACATTAATGTTCTGGGAGGGTGGAGTGCAAAGAGCAGACATAGAAGCTCGGTGTACCCCTCACTGCCCCTCATACACACACCTTACACTGCACATTTCTTCCATTTGGCAGTTCCAGAGTTGCATTCATTATAATAAAGCTGCAATTGTAAGAATAGAGCTTTCCTGACTTCTGTGAGTCATTCTAATAAATGATCAAACTTAAGGGCAGTGGGGGGTGGGTGGTTGTAAGACTTCTGCATTTATAGTCATCCAGGCTGACGTGTGGGTAGCCTGGGGATGCCCTTTGTGGCTGGCATCTGAAGTGGAAGTAGTCTTGTGGGACTGAACCCTTAACCTGTGGGGTCTGGTCTAAATCCAGGTAGTCAGTATCAGAATTGAATTTAATTGTAGGACTCCTTGTTGACATTGGAGAACTGTTGGAAAACAATATACTGATGTTCAACCAAGAATTTGATCAACTGATTAAAAAGATAATTTACAAGTGTCACTTGTATCAAAATCCCTTTCTCATACCAGGTATTCCAGATAGCTAGAACTGGCTTCAGAAGACATGGATATCATTTATCTGTGAATAAGAAAGTACTTTAAATTATATAGGCAGACCAAAACTTTTCTTTTCTTTTCTTCTTCCTTTTTGAGGACAGGGATCAGAGAGAATGTGTGGAGTGTGGAGTGAAATGAGTTTGGAGAAGAAGACAAGGACTAGATGATGCAGTTCCTTGTAAGTTATGCCAAGTATTTCGAATTGAATTCTAAGGACAATGGGAAGCTTCTAGGGAATTTTTAAGCAGGGGAGAGACAAGATCAAATCTATGTTTTACCAAGATCTCTAGGCTATGGAGAACAAATTGGAGGGCAACCCAATGAACAGTGAAGAGGGCAGTTAGAAAGCTAATGGAGTGGTCCAAGTGAAATTGGGTTATGGTTTGGACTAAGATTCAAGGAACAATGTGAGAGGTTGGGAATAGTCAATAGGAGACAGAATAAAATACTTAAAGCAAAGTGTCACTGAAGTTAATAGGCCCAAGGACTAGTGGGTACCCAGGGTCTTTTGACATGGCTGGAGACAGGTCAATAGCTTTGATTTAGTTTATAGTTGTTGTCCAGAAAAGCTGTTTTCAAGCTTCTTTTCTATAGAGTGGTTTCTAATTAGTCATTGACCTTATGTACCAGGTTTGAAATGCAATTCCATTGCGATTGAGGATGAATGAAAGTTGTGATATAAAAGGATGACTCCCTATTAACTGCTTGGGGCCCTGGAAGGTACATATTGTCAGACCCTCACATGTAGTGGAGCTAGCCATTATTTTAACTAGCATTGTATTATGGGTTATGAAAACAGCTAACCAAACTTGCAGAAATGTTTATAAAATAAAATGAATAATTTCTTTTGCATGAATTTGGTGATATCTGTTTTGGTTTCTTGGGGTTTTAACACTTCTTACTGTTGTTGTTTTTTTGTGTTTTTTTGGTTGTTATTATTATTATCATTATTTTTTTAAACATCTTTATTGGAGTATAATTGCTTTACAATGGTGTGTTAGTTTCTGCTTTATAACAAAGTGAATCAGCTATACATATACATATATCTCGTCCCTCTTGCGTCTCCCTCCCACCCTGTGTCCTCAAGTCCATTCTCTACATCTGTGTCTTTATTCCTGTCCTGCCCCTAGGTCCTTCAGAACCATTTTTTTTTTTTTTTTTTAGATTCCATATATATGTGTTAGCATACTGTATTTGTTTTTCTCTTTCTGACTTACTTTACTCTGTATGACAGACTCTAGGTCCATCCACCTCTCTACAAATAATTTGTTGTTATTGTTTTAAATGCTTTTTCTTTTTACCTTTTGACCCTCTTCACCTATTTCTCCAACCCCCCCATGCCCTGCCTCTGGCAACCACCAATCTGTTCTCTGTATCTAAGACCTTGTTTTTTTTTGTTTTGCTTTGCTTGTTTTAGATTCCACATATAAGTGATATCATATGGTATTTGTCTTTCTCTGTCTAATTTATTTCACTGAGCATAATGCCCACAAGGTCCATCCATGTTGTCACAAATGGCAAGACTTTGGCCTTTTTTATGGCTGAATAATATTACATTGTGTGTATATATATATGTATATATATATATACCACAGTTTCCATATCCATTCATCCATCCATGGACACTTAAGTTGTTTCCATTTCTTGGCTATTGTAAATGATGCCACAATGAACACTGAAGTTTGTATATCTTTTCAAGTTAGTGTTTTATTTTTCTTAGGATAAGTACTCAGAAGTGAAATTGCTGGTTCATATGATAGTTCTATTTTTAATTTTTTGAGAAACTTTCATACTGTTTTCTATAGAGGCTGCACCAATTTTCATTCCCACCAACAGTGCACAAAAGTTCCCTTTTCTTCACATCCTCACCAAAACTTGTTATTTATTTTCTTTTTGATAATAACCACTCTAACAGGTGCAAGGTGATATTGTGATTTTGATATGCATTCCTTTGATGATTAGTGATGTTAAGTACCTCTTCATGTACCTATGTACCTGATTGGCCATCTGTATGTCTTCTTTGAAAAAATGTCTATTCAGATCTTCTGCTCACTTTTTAATCAGACTTTTTTTTGCTGATAATCATAATGATTTTGATTTTATAGATATGGAAACAGACTCAGATGGTCTTTGTGAGTTAGAGAGCTTGGAGTTGAACCTAGAGTTTTTCTGACTTCAAAGCTAAGTCCTGTTACCCCTCTGCTGTACACTCTTCCATTGTAGTAAGGCAAATTTTACTACCAAGAAAATGGCTGTTTGGGGTTCATAGATTGTTTGGGTCTTTTTGCTATTGAGTTGTATGAGTTCTGTATGTATTTTGGATATTAGCCCTTCATCAGACACATAATTTGCAAATATTTTCTCCTATTCTGTAGCTTGCCTTTTCATTTTGTTGATGGGTTCCCTTCCTGTGCAAACGCTTTTTAGTATGATGTAGTCTCACTTATTTATTTTCCCTTTTGTTGCGTTGGCTTTCGGAGTCAGACCCCAAAAAACATTGCCAAGACCTATCTCAAAGAGATTACTGCCTATTTTTTCTTTTAGAAATTTTATGGTTTCAGGTCTTACAGTCAAGTCTTTCATCCATTTTGAGTTAACTTTTGTGTATGGTGTAAGATGGTGGTCAGGTCTCATTCTTTTGCATGTAGCTGTCCAATTTTCCCACAACCATTTTTTGAAGATACTATCCTGTCCTTGTTGTATATTCTTGGCTTCTTTGTCATATATTAATTGACCATATAAATGAGTTTATTTCTGAGCTCTCTATTCTGTTCCATTGATCTACTATAGTGTTTTAATTACTATAGCTTTTGTAATATAGTTTGAAATCAGGGACCATGATGTCTCCAGCTTTGTTCTTTCTCAAGATTGCTTTGGTTATTTGGGGTCTTTTTTGTGGTTCCATACAGATTTTAGGATTTTTTGTCCTACTTCTTTGAAAACTGCCATTGGAATGTTGACAGGAATTGCATTGAATCTGTAGAATGCATTGGGTAGTATGGACATTTTAACAATAGTGATTCTACTAGTCCACAGCTCAGAATATTTTTCCATTTATTTGTGTCTTCTTCAATATCTGTCATGGATGTCTTGTAGTTTTCAATATACAGGTCTTTTACCTCCTTGGTTAAATTTATTCCTAGGTACTTTATTCTTTTTGATTCAATTGTAAATGGAATTGTTTTCTTTATTTTGCTTTCTGATAGTTTATTATCCTTGTATAGCAACACAATAGATTTTGGTGTTTTTTGCTAAGCAGGTTAGCCTCCTTTACCTTAAGTCTGGGATCAATCAGCTGCCATCCAGGAAGCTGGGCACTTGGATGGGTGAGTCCAGGCACTTTTAAGAGCTATCTCCCAGGTTGCTACAGTCTTGTGAGCCTTGGGACACAAGCCCCTTTGGTTTTCAAAGTTAGATGTTTGGGGGATTCTTCTCTGAGGTGAGGACCTAAAAGTTGAGGTAACCGATGTGGGATTGGAACCCTTCACTCTTTGAAGTGAAGCTCTGGGTGTTGAGTTTTCTCCCAGTTGTGGCCCACTGTGTGCCAGAGGTGGGTTTATGACAAGATTGTGTCCTAGATTCTTCTACCTCGTTCAACATGGTTTTCTTATCATTTGACCAAATGTGTAGTCATCACTCAGCCAGCCTTTAAGTTTTTTTAAGAGGAAATGTTCCACATGTAGCGGTAGACTCTGTCCATGGGAGGCCGTGAGTTCAGGATCTTCCTATGTTGCCATCTTGACCAGAGAGACCAAGACTTTTCTGTTAGGCTACCTAACATTTGATACATTTGTCTTCTGCTTTACTTGAAGGCAACCCTCCAAGAGCCTAAGTACCTAAGTATTTATTGTAAAGATTAAATGAAAATGACTATATAAATGTTGTGCTGTTGTTCAGTAATTACTAGTTTTATTTATCTTTCCCTCCACGGATTTCTAATAAGTCAAATTGATAAGACTCACCAGTAATGAACTGAGTACTTTATTGGGTATCATCATAATTACTTGTCTATTAGAACTTAGCTAAACCTATCATTCTTCTAGGATTCAGCAAATTATGAAAAGAAAGCAGAAATTCTTATATTTTTGCAAATGGGCACATTTTGTTCTTTGATGCAACCCAAATATCTAGAGGAGTACCTGACACATAATAAGTGCTTGATTAAATATATGTTTAAAAAGAAAGGGTTTTTTTTTGTTGTTTTTTTTTAATTTAGGAGAAAAAGTATTGCCCAGTCTACTCTTAAGTAGTTTTCAATCTAACTGAAGAGAAAGAAAGAGACACATGAAAAAGTATGACAGTATAGGTTAATTAAACAATAAAGGTTAATTAATTAAAGGACAAGAAAAGTTACAGCAGTTCATGATCAGAAAAGTTTGCATAAGAGATCTGATGTTTTGATCAGACTACGTGGGTAAAAAGTAGGAGGAAGACCTTTCTAAACAAAAAGAGGTTGCATATAGAGGCATGGGATATGAATGCATGAAGTACATTTAGGACATTTTGAATAGCTAAGCCTGGCTCAAGTCAAAAATCATGTGAATGAAAAGCTGAGCCTGGATGTGTGGTTTTTGAACAGATGGCAGAGAGTGCTGGCTTTATACTAGATTTAATGGGAATGAGCAGGAAGGTAGTCACATGATGAATGTGGTCTCCAAGGAAGAGCAACCCTCAATCCAAGAGTAATTTAGGAAAAGTTTCTTCCAGGAGGAAAAAAAAAAAAAAAAGTGGGGCTCTGGGTGAAATGATAAGTCAACCCAGTGCATCTCAACTACTACTGTCATGAAGTTAGGTCAGTATAATGTGACTTCTGAGACAGGGTTCGGGGTTTGTTTCTTAGCTTACTTTAGGGTGAGTTACATTTCTTAATTTTATTATAACTTTGAGCATAGGCTTTATATTTCATAATCATGCCTTATATTTTCATGATAAAGAGGCTTCTTTTAGTATTTGTACAGTGTTCTGATTTAGATCAAAATCAAAGAAGCTGAAATAAGGAAAAGGACTGAGGAATTGTACCTTTAATTATACCCTCATACAGAATAGACATATTCTTAATTTTTAATTTATTGCTTAAATTAAAGTGTTTATTTTAACTGCATTAAGGTATAAAATGAAGAGAAAAATAAGAATTAAGACAAATTATCCCACAAGATTATTTTAAAACCAAGGTCTTGTACTATGAATCAAGAGTGTTCTATACACCAATGTCTTTCTTTCATAATATTCCAGGAAACTTCATTTGCAATTGGAGACTGCCAAAAATGATAAATATCAGATGTGATATGGTGAAAATCATCCTCTGCTTATAGAAAGTTGAACTCTTAGGCCAAGAGCTGTAATCTTAATGTTCTGGAACTCTGTACAAAGGAGAAAAACATGGAAAAGTAGACTTTTCCTCTAGGCAATATGATAGAGATTTTAATTACGAACCGAGGGTCTATGAGGGAATCCTAGGTTTATAAGTATTCAGCTGAAATAAACCAGAACTTGAATTAAAATTGATATGGATGAAGTATCTGTTGAGTCATCTTTCCTCCATGCTTTATGTAAGGTTGTGTCAAAATTTTTTTTGACACAACCTTACATAAACCAAGATATAAGATGAAATTCTAAAACATGCAAGATGGAAATTGAAAACAAATCACAGAAAGATGCTGTTTAAGCTGCATTTGTACACTGAAGTATAGATCAATTCTGAACACCTAAAATTCTATGACTAATGGGTATATTTTATAGAGAGATGTATAGACAGTAGTAGTAATGAATTGGCATGGAAAGGAGGCTATAACTGCCCCCCTCAACACTAATGACATAGAAATGTGATTTTTCTTAACCTTTGAGAGGTATATTATTCATCTTTAAATTGAATATTATAGCTGGGTGATTAGATATTTGTAGACCCAAACAACCAGAGCCATAGCATCTTTTTGAGGCAAAACTACAAGCAATACTTTTCAAATTATAGAAAATAATACTATTTGGGGGGCATCTACTATACAGCAGTCCTAAATCATGGTGCTAAAGTTAAATACATTAACTTTAGTGCTTACTTTATACATGAGGAAGCTGAGAATGGGGGAAATTAAATTATTAACTGAGGCCACACAGGTAGTAAGTCATAATAAACCTGTCTGACTTCAAACCTCATGTTCAATTTAATTCATTAGTTATACCTTGATATAACCACCATGCTGCCCACTCCATAAAAGATAGGAACTGTGTCTGTCTGGATATTCAAAAAACCTACAGTCCCAGTCCCACTCAATACTAATTATATCAGAATTTCTGGGGTTGGAGGCCCAGGTATTTTGTTGTTTTCTACAAATTCCACAGATAATGGTTATGTCCAGTCTAATTTCCTTGCTCTCCATTATCTTTGTGGAGCACCTCATTGTACTACTAAAGTATCAGGTATCATTATCCCTGTTTTTCAGATAAGAAAATTCAGGATTAAGTTATTTATCTAAAGTCACATAGCATATAAGTGAAAGAGTCAGAATTTAAACTCAGTTTGCCCAGTTCCAAAGCCAGTTCTTATTTTACAGCCACTAAATTATCTCCCCTCAAAGGAAATTTCTTCACGTTTCTGAATATTAATAATCCCTTTAAATTGTTTAAGTAACAAACATAAATACTATGACTTTTTCTAAATTTCAAAAGTCTTGGTGCAAAAGATCTATATACCAAGCATTATTGCAATTAACCCATTAATCAAGTTGAGCTATTGTACATTGCATTATTTTATTCCTGAATATATTACTTTCAAAATCTATTCTACAATTATTCCAGCTCTCATGGAATATCCTAAAGGAGCAAAATAAAACTTTGTCCCACTGCAAAAATCAGAAAATGATATTCTATTTTTTTAAATAAGCTATTGATGGTTTACCAGTAAAAGATTATCACATTTCTTTTATCTTGTAAGGTACAAATTCTAGGCATTTAATTGTTTACGACTCAGAGACTAGGGAAGTATTGGAAGGCTAACTTCATGTCTGGGCCGAATAAAACCTTTTCTTCAACCAGGCAATGTAAATTTCAGTTGTCCCGTTAGAGCTATTAAGAGAAAGGATACGAATCGAGGTTATGAAGTTAAGTATTGCTTCCCCTTATCCTCAAAAATGCAAACTGAATCTCTTTGCCAAATGAAAAAAAGGCCGTGGTCTAGGAAAGCGCAATGCTATACTTTGCCCACATGCTTCCTCCAATTTGTGGTGAGAAACTGCTCTTACCAGAAGTTCAGTGGTGCCCTCCCAGTTGCGGCTGGTGAGGACTTGCTGATGCGGAAGTAGAGACTGAATGAAGATAGCGTAACCACGGAAAAGTCTGCCAGTTAAGTTGAAAGGCTGGAGGATGATATTTCCAATATTTCCTGGCATTTCAACCTCTCCTATGCCTAAAATCCTGGATGTTTGCAACCTCTGGCTACATCCCCTTTCAGAAGAACAACACAGAACTCCAGCAGTGCAGATTCCTACTGATTCTCTGGAGGGACCTGTGGTGATCTGTGATCCATGGTTGGAGGGCGAGGTGATTTTATTATCTACACTAACAACAGCAGTAATAATTACTTTGTGTTTGGCACTGTCAGCAGTCTTTAGATGTATTAATTCTAAAGTCACTAGGATACAAGCTCCTTCATGAGAAAGACTTTGTCTGTCTTCTTGTTCGTCTTTGTATCCACATGGCAGACACTCAATGGATATATGATGATTATGTCACATTGAATCTTTACAACACCATATCATCTAGGTATTCATTCATTTTACTGAGTCACTTGAGATGATTTTGTACCCAGTGGGCACACACTTGGTAAGAGTGAGATTTGGAATTTGAACTCAGAACTCTTATTGCCTGATCTTATGCTCTTAGCAACCAAGATATAATCTGTTGGCAAAATATACAGTATTAATGTGAATTGCATTCTTTCCGTTTTGAAAGATCAGTTCTATATACAAGTCAGCTCACAATTACTTGGCTGTCTGGGAATCAAGTCAGTGGTGGGCTGGTTAAGAAACCCTTTAATCTGCAGTCTTCACTGGCAGCCTGCAGTGAAGAGAATCAAGATTTGAAGGACTTCTCATGTACATAGACAGTTAATAAAGTGACGGTACTCCCCAGCCTCTCAAATAACAATACGCAATTACTGAGCACCTTTGCTTTTACAGAAATACCTTCTTCTCTCCCATTTACCTACCTGTATCCTAAAGGCAAACGTCCATAGTAACCAAATAAAGGCTCAAATTCTAATACCTGGCCCCAAAGACTGGAAAATGTTATACAGTACTTTGATCAATACACTGTACTAGATATGTGTGCATTTGGGGATTAATTAGATGCTGGTTGCCAGGTACAATTCTAGGTACCAAAAGTATAAAAATTAATAAATGTGACCCCAGCTTTTGAAAAAGTCACTATTTAAAGAGCATAGAGACCCATAAATCACAGCCAGGATGGATTATATCTAAAGCACAAAGCGAACGCAAAAGAAAGAAAGATAAATAGAAAAATCCAGAAGGAACTCTAACATAATGACCTTGAATGAGGCTACTCGCTCTTTCATTAACCTCCAAAATGGTATTACAAGGAGAGAGATTGATTATCTGTATGCTAATAAGTGGACCAATAGAAAAGACAAAAGTGTGTTTTAGGAAAACTCTTTTTCCATATGTAGCCGGGGAAAATGCTACGCTGGTTGACCAGATATTTGCAGCATATTAATTTCTAATAATTTAACATCTGAAAAAAATAACGTTTCTTATGGATAAACCAACTCTTTTACGGAAAATTTAAATAATGGGTCAACCATGCTTTAGAAAGTTTAAATTAGATTCTTTCCTAAGTAGCTAAAATGTATAGGTCAGACTTTTTAAATCTGTTCAGTTTAACCATCACGTCCCAATTTACTTATACATATTAATTGAACAATACTTTAAAAACTATTAAGAAAACTGGTTTGTATAAAGCCGTCCTAGAAATTAGAGTAGACTACTCGGATCTTTCTGCACTTGGAAAGGTTAGCAAACCAACAACAACAAAATAAAGAATTTATGTAGCTAACACCAGAGAGTGCCACATCTGAATCTCAAAAAAGACTATTTGGGGTGAAGTGGCAGTTGGAAGAGGGAGAAAGAGGCCTGTAGAAGACTCTGTAACATGTAAATGGAAACTGGAAACTCCCAGGAGACCCATGGAATAAATTAAATTTTTAGTTAAATTGTTTGCTATTGTTTGGACAAAAGCAATGGATCAAAACCTAGTGGTCTCACCTGAAGGGTGCATCTTTACAAGCTTTAACAAAGATCAAATGAGTGGGAAAATTTGTCAAAGTAGTTATTTGAGTATGTGAAAAAAAAAAAAAAAAAAAGCCAGTGTTCCCCATCCTGATAGCATTGTGTAGACGCATCTGAATCTCTTTTTGACAAGCAAAGCCACTTATCTGCATTTTCTGTGCTTTGCCCAGGAAGCTCTAGGGAAAACTACATTGATCTCTTCAACACTCAACCTTCTTATGCTTTCTTTCCCAGAAAGTTCTATTTTTTCCCTCTTTGTCATTCTGTACCATTTAGAAAAAAAGAAAGTGGTGAAAACGTCAGCTGAATAAAATGCAAATCTGGGGCATCTGTAACACAGGGAAAAATGACCTCTTATTGGAAAGTATTTTCTAGGTTTGCCACACGGGAAGGTGAAACAAAAGAAAAAATTAAAGAGAGGGGCTTGCAACTTCTTATTGCTGTTAAAGTTTAGCTAATTCCTTCTCACTAACAATGTATGCAAATTTGCGCTTTAAAAATTAGTAAGATGAAAAAAAATTAGTAAGTGGAGTCAATTAAATATCCTTTTAAATACTGATGAAAAATTACCTTAAAAGACATTAAAAGTCTTGGGAATGTGGACACAAAAACAGGCTTTTAGATATGGCACCTTTTAGCCTGAATTTGCAAAATTAGACCACTTCCTCGCTCTCCTGTGCAGAAGTTTCTAATCTAACCATTGCCTTAACATTGTTTGGGGATCAGCAAATGGGTAGTCTGTAGAATCGCTGCTTATTTTTTAAAATAAAGTTTTAGTGGAACACAGCCATGCCCCTTTATTTGCATATTTTCTCTTACTGATTTCACATTCTAGTAGTAGAGTTGTGATAGGAGCCCATAGGTATGCAAAGCCTAAAACTTTAAAGAAAGTTTTAGGTGTAGTTTTGTAGGAAGAAACTATCTTAAGTATTATAAAGGGCCCACACTTTAGATTGTATATGACTAAAGGGGTCATTGACAAGTTATCCCCAAAGCTCCTCCACCAGCTTACCAGGCCTGTCAGATCCACAGATAATGTTATCCCTCTTTGGTAACATATGAACGCCAAGCACTTTCTTCTCTGCTGCTGTGCTTTTGTTTTCCTCTCTGGTTTATACATCCTTTCCCCTACTCCAGCTTAAAAAGATCCTCTTCTACAAATGTCAACTCCTCCATGAAGCCTTCCCTGATTCTCCCAGGCAGAATTAATTACTGTCTTCTGATCACTACCAAAGCACGGCTGCAACACTCACATTGTATTGTAACTCTGCTGTGATTGCAGTGCATGAACTCCTTACAGTCTCAAGCTCTGTATTTCTCATCTCTACCATGGTGCTGAGCAGGTATCTAGCATTTAGTAGACACTCAATAAATGATTGCTACAGTCAACTTAAAAGTTGTCTGAGACAATCCATACAGGTCCCAACTGAAAGGTATCTGTGATTTCTTAGAACCTATTTGCAATTTTATTAATTTAGAAGAAAGTAGGACCCTGAATGGATGGGATGAACAAAGATCAGATACATTATAAGAGACAGTGGAGAAGTTGAAAAACATCTGGAGTGTAAAGTACCTCCAAAAGGTTCAAGGCCTTGAAAATCAGAGAATGCAATGCTGGGCCTCATTCCAAAGATGAGCTTTATAACTCAGTGTTCACCCTAGCTCCAGCCTCCTTCACCCATCAGCTCTCTTTCACCCACATCTACTCTCTCCCACCTTAATATTCCTTCTGGTGTTATTGCTTTTCTTGTCTGCTTACCCACATTCTGAATGCCGTGCCTGCCTTACCTGAACTGCTGTTCTTTTGTCCCTCTAGTCTTCCCTGTGTTATTTTGCCCTTCTCTAAACCCAAGCGCAACATGAAATTCCTTATACAGATGTGGTTCCATTTTTTTTTTAATTCACCATTTTAGACTGTTCTTACATTTCTGTGATATTCTCTTTCATTGTCTATGTAATTTCTCATGAATTACTGAGTAATTAGCATGAGCTGATTGGGGTTTTCACTCCTTCAATTCATTCCTTGAAACAATTGGGGTTTTCACTCCCTCAATTCATTACTTTCACTCCCTCATTCATTCCTTGAAAATTCTAGTTAAGTGTTATCAGTCAGTTTTCTCCAGAGAAACAGAACCAATAGCATTCATTAAGTTATTCTCGCTTTTATTTTTTCAGGCCTTTTGTTGTCTGAAAAGTGACTGTCATCTAATCTCAGCAGTCAGGAAATGATGATCTACTTAATGTTGATATCTTGAACCCGACTATTCTGGACTCCTTTTTCCTCTTTCGGGGTCACTGCACCTGCAGTTCACTCCCAGAAGAGGCTGTCAGTTATGTGGTTTCATAACTAGCACTTGGGGCCTGAAACATTCGGCAAGTTTCCTAAGTGTTTTATAAGCAGGTGCATACCCTCCAGTCTCCTCTGACTAAAATTTCACTTTCCTGGATGGCTAATTATGTAATGTAGGAGTAAAAGCAAATATTTTTAGAACAATTATTTTTTTAAAATACAGGTATTGGGCTTCCCTGGTGGCGCAGTGGTGAGGAATCTGCCTGCCAATGCAGGCGGCACAGGTTCAAGCCCTGGTCCGGGAAGATCCCACATGCCGTGGAGCAACTAAGCCCACGCGCACAACTACTGAGCCTGTGCTCTGGAGCCCACAAGCCACAACTACTGAAGCCCATGCACCTAGAGCCTGTGCTCTGAAACAAGAGAAGCCACCGCAATGAGAAGCCTGCGCACCGCAACGAAGAGGGCTCGCCACAACTAGAGAAAGCCCACGCACAGCAACGAAGACCCAAGGCAGACAAAAATAAATAAAAATGAAAATAAATAAATTTATTTTTAAAAAATACAGGTATTAACTCACTATTTGGCACTGACGATCATACACTAATCCTGCCAAAGTCTACTAGACTTTCAATCACCTGTGCAAAGGTGTAGACTTTTTGCCTTTCTTCTTGCTTTCTTTCTCACTTTTGGAATAATTTTTTTTTTTTAATCTCTTAGAAGCCATCATCCTCATCCATGTGCTGAGGGATATCCTCCTCTCTTTCCTTCCCCTTACCTCATCTCAGTGGGATATGGAGAATAGACATTCAGATACAACCAAGAAGACAATGAGTTTGAGACAGACCTTGTTGTACTCTCACTGGGTCAACTAGACTCATCACTTGCTAGAACCATTTCTATAGAGGTTCTATTTCCTTTCTCACTGATAGTGAATACTTAAGACCATGTGAACATGGAATGGCCAATAGCTGCCTCGTCTACCACTATTGGAAAAAAACCTGTCTAAGCTTACTTACCAAGGAAATTAGAGCACAGAAAGGGAGGGAGAGAGAGACAGAGAGAGAGAGGAAAAGAGAAAGAAAGAGAGAGGAGGTCCCACTGACATCAAGCGCACCTTTGGTGCAGAGCGCCTGGATTTGACAGCATTCCTAGAGTTTCTCACTTACACGAAATGTGAATGGTGTGTCTGTCACTTGTGTCTAAAAAAGTCTCCTCTGATTCTCCCATTAATCCTGGATGTCTCTTTAGGGCCTTTAAAATAGGACCTGGAATCATTTGCATACAGTTTGTTAGCAAAGAATGAATCTGAGATAATAAAAAAAAATGATCATTCTACAGTGAAACACCTAGTTAGTGGCCCAGCTAGTTATGAAAGTGGCTCTGTTTTGATTAGTTGGAAACTATTTCAACACAATTTGATTTGACATCTTGTCATATGAAATATTTTCATGTTAACGTGTGTGTGAAATTCTACCAAACGCTTTATCTAAAATGTCATGACTTTTTCTAATATGACCACTAAATAGAAAAGCATAGACTTGCTTTGTTTTGATAACCACTATTGTTTATTTTTCATTTTTTTGCTGTGTCCAGATGTGCATGTAGAAGTATTAATGGAAGACTTTCTAGAAACTCATTTTAATATGTGTATATATATCTGTTTTACATAACAATGACTAGAGTGAGTTTTCTGTCTTCTATTAGCCGTTGGAGTGGTTGTGATTGTCAAAAAAAAAAGATGAATACCAAGTAAAGATTTTCTGAATGAAAATTTCTATTCGATATAATGTACCAATAACATTATTCAGAATTCAACTATGCAGCAATTAAATCCTAAAAATTCATTTTTAATAAATAATCAAAATACGTTGCTAAAAATGTACATAAAAAATCTCATTGCGACTTTTGTGAAAGAATTAGAAATGACCTACAACAAATAAATAGTGTTTTAATGTTGGTATAGGTCATAATTACAAAATGTAACAATTGTAGTAGTTTAAAGATGATGTTAAAGTAATTAATGGGAAGAGCAGTCAGTATACTATTAATCTGAAAAAATAAAGTCAATATTGTATATTCAGTATGATACTGATTACAAAAAAAGTTTATAAAAAGCAACTAGAAGAGAATGCATAGGGTAGTGAAATTACGGACAATTTTTACATCGTTATTTATACTTTTCTGTACTCTTTACATCATTGACTATGAATGTGTTGTTCAATAATCAGCACATCTTAAAAACAACACCCACATCTGATAATGGTATGATAATATAAAGAACAACATACATCTTTGGTTGCACTATAAATCAATTTACCATTTTAGAATAACTATGTCCTTTGAATAAGTTCATAATACTTTGATTAATAAAATGAAATAAATAATCCTGAAAATTGACACATCTAAACACTAAAGAGATTTTTTCATAGTGTCATTTGTTATTATAAAAATGTTCAAAAATAACTTAAGAATGTAACTTTGGGCACATCAGTTAAGGGGCATATTAACCAAATTTGAAATTTTAAAAATTATTATTAGGATAAGATCATGAACTTTTTAAAAATTGTATGATATAAGGTGAAAAAAACATTAAATTACATACCTTTTGCAATTACATCTATATGATTAATCTAGCGGGGCAAAAAAAAATCCAAAAACCTATTTCCCCTGATTTATTAGATAAGCTATTTTTAGACATATAGAAAGAGTCCAGATTTCTTAAATTTCTTTTAGGTAAGATAGTTTCTCAAACTATTTGTCTTTTTATAAGGAGAGGGCAGAATGGTTAAAAAAAATCACATGATGGACAAACAGATATAGAAATTTCAAAATTGAGTTTTAAAAAATTCATCATATGTTTAATATTATCTAGATATTTGTTTTGTGTTGAAGCCCCAGTGTGATGGTATTTGGAGATGGGGACTTTGGGAGGTGATTGAGGTTAGGTTAGGTCATGAGGGCGGGGTCCTCATGATGGGATTAGTGGCTTTCTAAGAAGAGAAAGATCTCTTTGGACACATGCATGGAGGAAAGGTCATGTAAGCACACAGTGAGAAGCAGCTGCCTGCAAGCCAAGACGAGAGCTCTTACTGGAAACTGAATGGGGTAACACTTGATCTTGGACTTCGGAGCCTCCAGAACTGAGAAATATATTTCTATTTTTTAAGCCACCCAATTTATGGCATTTTGATATGGCAGCCTTAGATGACTGCTACAACATCTTAAGGTTCTCCTGCCATGTTATACAGGTGAGAAATAAAGTCAGTATCTTTATACTAAACCTCTTTCTTGTTAGAAGGAATAAATGAGTGAATAAATTTTAGTGAAAAACAAGGAATGGTAAAGACATAACTTTTTTAGGGAAAAGATATTAGAGTAGTTTCATAATGTCTCTTTTATTTGCAAATGATAAATCAACTTATTTAAACCAAACAAGAAAATTTATTTTCTCATGTAAATGAAAAGTACAAGTTGTAGCTACAGATACTTCTGGATCTGGGGTCTCAGTCAGTGTAACACAGAATCGGTCTTTTTCTATCATGTGGCTCTCCTCTTTATTAACTTCATTTCAGGAAGCTCTTTCCTGCTGGGGATCTGATGGCTGTTTGATGCTTAGCATGAATCCTATTTTGTGAGCAACCCCAGGGAAAGATAGCTTCTTTTTTCCAATATTTTCTCCAAAGGGCCTAGAATTGATGTCCATTGACAGGGAATCCTGAGAAGCAAATAAACCAATAAAGGGTGTGAAAATAATGAGCGGTTACCACTACAGGCAACTAGGGTTCAGTCTCACTAGAGATCTCTGATCCTGTAGGCCTACTGTTTAATCTGCTGCCTGGCAAATACATATGTATTTAATGAATGAATGAGTGAAGCACTGAGTGAATAAATGCATACATAAATCAACAAATTCATCAAACCATGAATGAGTCCATGAGTGATTCAATGTGTGCACAGATTACGAATAGGAATTTATTAGTGGGCTTATTTTTCATATATGTCTAGTTTATTCGAAATACAATTGTCCTTTAACACCCTGGGTGCAGAGAACAAACTTCAATGTCGCTGAAACCCATGATGTTTCCATGATGAACAAAGGTGGAAGCCATTCATTGGTAAAGGCTGAGGCTGCACTCAGTACTACTGAGCTTCTCTGCAGGCACAGTAACTGCCCTGATATTTGATACCCCCAGAAGACAGGATTCTCTTGACTTGCCATGTACTGAAATCACTTCAAAAGGATACTATCCTAATGACAAGAGACATCAGAGTGCATGGAGACTGTACATTCTACTCTTTTTTGGCACTGTACCCTAGAGGTAATAGAAAATGATGAAAATAAAATTAATTTAATTCCTTGGCTTAAGTCAAAACATAAGAGATCACTGATCATTGGATCCAGGAAAAGTTATTGCTCATAAAATAGTGGCCAAGATGGGATGATACCCTTGGTCCTTTAGCTTTCAATTCAGAGTTCTAATCAAAGATTACTATTTAAAGTGCAGTTCAGTCTATGACTACATACTTTGGTGGTTTTTAAACCCTCATTGTGCATCAGAAGTATGCCTTTCAAAAATTCCTACATATACAACAAACCTCTAGATAATCAGACTTTGTTAATCTGGAGTGAGGCATTGCCATTTTAAAAAAGTGATTTTAATGTGCAGCCAGTGCTAATATTCACTAAGAAAGTTGGTGACAAGGATATTTTAAGAAGTCCTTTTCAAAGGTTTACTCAAAAGAATCATAATCAATCACTGTTTACTATGTCCTACTTGTGTATTCAAACAGGGAATACAATTTCTAAACTTAATGTATTTTCTAACAGAGATCGAACAGGAGGCATCCCAAAATGGACGATGATTAAGAATAATACACTGTTCACAGAGGCTGTTGAAGAAATGACCAAGATTTCTAAACTTTCCTAGCCAAATTCATTTTATCGCATTTTGTTATGACATTGACATTTTGCCAAAGTATTCCGTCTAAACAGGGAAGCCGACTTAATTGTTTTCTGGATTCTCAAAGTTTGTTGATCCTATTATGATATTTATCTTATTTGCACTTCAGCTGAATGTGAAATGATTGCATATTAATTCATATGGTATCTTGCTACCTATTAACAATATGGAAGGTTTAATTTAATGTTGGCTTGTTCCGTTTCTGGAGATGCACAGGTGAGAAGGCATACGATTCTAATCTCTTTTCATAAGCCACAGATGAATTAGCATCGCACATCAGTGTAACATTTTTTCACAGTTTATCCTTTTTCAATCAGTTTGCTGTTTCACCTTGTTAGTTCTGACAGAGGTGAAGTAGAAATGCCAAAAGCTGTTGAATAAATGCTGCACTGAGGCATATAAATTTCAGCTGCACACAACAAAATCCAAATGTTGCTGCTCGTTTCGTAGGCCTTAATTAGAACCGACGTTGCTTTTTATCTGCAAAGTTTTCGTACAAAGTAAATGCTCATTTTTAACCAAAAAAAAGGGGAGAAACCCTCTTGCATTTAATCACGCTAAACAAGCTCTTTAGACAATTTGTTCAGAAATTTCTCTAATTAAAGCTTGCCCTCCAGGTAATGTGATGATCAGATCTACCGGCGGGTATAAATTAGGGACATTATGTAATTAGCACTAAGACCACAAATTGAAGTAACAGCTGGGTGGCTGTGAGGGAAGCAAATAAACAGCTCCTAGGTGGCTCCTTAATATTAAGAAGATCTTCCATAAGAAAATGTACTGCAGTGACTGGAGTAGCTCAACTAAAGCACTGTTTGTTTGTTTTGTTTTTCTCTGAGTTCATTTCAAAGATCAAACTTGAGTGTATTTAAAATTTTGTTAACAGATAAGAGTGTTTAGCTTTGACTCAGAAACGGATCTTAGTTTCTATTCATTTGAGACGTCCTGAATACTGTTCAAACTAATTTCATCCTGATACAAAAACATCATCAGACTCAGCAAAAGATATGTCAGTATTAACAGAACGTTCCCTTGGAAGAATTATAAGAGAAAGTCACATGGTTTTTTTTCATTGGAGCCAAGAGCAACGATTAAGCTATACGATTCTCTATTTGAATCCAAGTTTGAAAATTAACCCAAATAAAAATATATTAGGAATTTTTGTTGAAATGTTTATCTTATAGGATTTTCCTACATGCTGAGTTGTATCTATTCTTCCTCATTCACACCACCTCTCTGTCTTGGTTTAATTTATTAACTTTGTTTTCTAAACTCAGTTCAAATAGCACTGCTTTGAGCAGTTTTTTTGTTTTGTTTTGTTTTTTAACCACTTTCTGGGCTAGAAGATGGTCCTTTCTGGTTTCATACTTCCCTCTTAGCTCTAACATCGCAGTAGTTATCACACTTTGTATCTAGAAGATGCAAGTCAATTTTCCAGAAGATTCTTTGAGGATACATAACATAGAAGGACCTGGGACGAATTGGGAGATTAGGATTGACATACAGACACTACCATATGTAAAATAGATAGCTAGTGGGAACCTGCTGTATAGCACAGGGAGATCAGCTCAGTGCTCTGTGATGACCTAGATGGGGGAGGGGGGGAGAGGGAGGTGCAAGAGGGAGGGGATATATATATACATATAGCTGATTCACTTCGTTGTACAGCAGAAACTAACACAATGTTGTAAAGCAATTATACTCATATATATATATATATACACATACATATATATATACATATATATATGTATATATACATATGTATGTGTATATATATATAAAAAGAAGGACCTGGGTGGGAATGCTTTTCTGACAAGCCTTTGTGTTTTGTGAGCATCTCAGATTTGTGGAAGAATATGGAAATGGGGCCAGTGTCATTTTTCACGTTACCAGCATTAATAAAATGGTAAACAATATGTTAAGGAGTCTAATAAAATATACTAGGTCTGAAAGACACTAAGAGGCCATTTAAAAAATTAAGGCTCAGTTTTAATCTTTCTGCAAAGCATAGAGTAGTTCATGGGCTGCCATTTATTAGATATTCCTTTTCAGTAACGTTTCAACCTCAAATAGCATTTAGATGTCAACAGGGAAGAGACATCTGAGCTGTTTTTAATTACAATTAATTTGACAAGCCTCATTGCATCATGGCGTCTCCCTCTCTCCCACGCGCTCGTGGAACTCCATTTATATGAGCAGAAGCTCCAGCGTATTAGCCTAGGTGAGATCAGTCCTTGAGGGGCATTGAGATCTAAGCAATCAAGCACAGTTAGCAGGTCAAAATGTTCTTTAGGACCTCTGTCAGAGGAACTCACTCATGACAGCAACACTCACTTTTGGGGTTCCTGGTCCAAGCCTCATTCTAGTGCCATTTGCTGGTTCTGTTAAGTCAGTAGGACGATGGCATTAAGCCAGTGTTTCTCTACAGCAACCTGATAGCCACTTCTAATCAGATGATCCTTTGTTGTGAGGGGTCTCCTATGCATGGTAGTTTAGCAGCATCCGTGGTCTATACCCACCAGATGCCAGTAGCACCGACAAGTTGTGACAACTGAAATATCTCCAGACATTGCAGTGTCCCCTGGGAGGCAAAATCACCCCCCTGGTGAGAACCACTGCATTAGGCAGACCATACATAACTTGCTTTGGACCAGAATATTTTGAACACTAAATCACTCTGAGCCAGAACACTTGAGCTGCAAACCTCAGTGACCCTGGACTTAGCTCATAGCATGGTCCAAATCCTTTAATTGAGGATATGTGCTCATCGGAAAGACCTGCTGGTCAGTCACAAATGCTGAAAGAATTTCATTTCACTGAGGCCCAAACTCCCATCATAACGGGTTTTATTAAGTTGCAAGAGAGATTACTTAACCAGACTAAGCCTTGGTCTTTGACAAAGCTAGTCTGCTTTCATCTCATTTACAAAACTCCCCTCCTCAAATCCATTAAGGAGGGTTACATTGAAAACTGAAGTGGACATGACTTTGAGGACTGGAAATTTGGAAACGAACCAAAATACTCATTTATAATATTCATTTTATACCACTTTGATTTAAAACTTGAGTGAATGTGAGAGATTACATGTGATTGACCCTAGGGCAGCTCCGAAGCACCAATATGAGAGAAGGATCATAAGCTCAGACCCCATCCATATGCTGGCATGACTGTGGGTCGCTAACACCACCATGCCTCTCTTTCCGCTTGTCAAAGAGGAGATTGGAGTGGAGAAAGCAGTTCTAAACTTTGTGCCTGATTGGCTTAGTTTATTGGGGAGGACAGAGACCCCATATCCTGATATAGCCACAGCAGCTTTTTTCACATTTAACATCAAAACCGTACTTTGATTGCATTCATATATTGAGCTTTGGTATATGACAATATCACAGGAAGATTTCTTTGAATCAGATGCTGAGATGGAGGTTTGTATACACGGTGTTTTTCAGGAATCAGAACCGTACAGAGAAGTTAATGAAAAGATTAAAGAGTGGATTTTTTTTGGTTTTGTGTATGTATGTGTGTGTATATAACAGGCAGACCTCGGGGATATTGTGGGTTCTGTTCCAGGCTACTGCAGTAAGACAAATCTTGCAATAAAGCGAGTAACAGGAAAGTTTTGGTTTCCCAGTGTATATAAAAGTTATGTTTATACTATATTGTAGTCTAGTAAGTGTGCAATAGCATTATGTCCAAAAAGAAATGTACATACCTTAATTAA
The DNA here is from genome assembly GCF_002837175.3 of Physeter macrocephalus. Taxonomy (NCBI): domain Eukaryota; kingdom Metazoa; phylum Chordata; class Mammalia; order Artiodactyla; family Physeteridae; genus Physeter; species Physeter macrocephalus. The sequence goes on from NC_041224.1 coordinate 164,938,502, forward strand.
AAAATACTTTAGGGACTTCCGTGATGGCGCAATGGTTAAGAATCCGCCTGCCAATGCAGGTGACGTGGGTTTGAGCCCTGGTCCACGAAGGTCCTACATGCCTCAGAGCAGCTAAGCCCGTGTGCCACAACTACTGAGCCTGCTCTCTAGACCCTGTGAGCCACAACTACTGAGCCCACGTGCTCTAGGGCCTGTGCGACACAACAAAAGAAGCCACCGCAATGAGAAGCACGCGCACCGCAGTGAAGAGTAGACCCAGCTAGCCACAGCTAGAGAAAGCCCGCGTGCAGCAAAGAAGACCCAATGCAGTCAAAAATTTTAAAAAATACTTTATTGCTAAAACATACTAACCATCATTTGAACCTTCAGCAAGTCATAGTAATAACATCCAAGATCACTGATCACAGCTCACCATAACAAATATAATAGTAATTAAAAAGTTTGAAATATTGTGAGAATTACCAAAATATGACACAGAGACATAAAGTGAGCAAATGTCAGAAAAATTGATGCCAGTAGACTTGCTCGACACAGAGTTGCCACAAACCTTCAATTCATAAAAAATGCAGTATCTGCAAAGTGCAAAAAAGGGAACCACAATAAAATGAGTGTGCCTGTGTTTGTGTGTTTATGTATTAAAGTTTTGTGTTTGTTTTGTGAGGAGGTTATTTTCATTTTGGGGTTTAAACAAATTTTTTTGTTTGCAGTGGACTCTTTCATACACCTCAGCTGTTTCTTTTACTTAATTCAGGATTAAAAAGGTACTGATGAAAAGAGTTAAAAAGTTTAGAAAGACAAACTGATTAATACCATACTTTCCTGGCCCTCCTAATTAATCCTAAAACCCCACATTTGTTTCTGTCTTAGCTCTCCCCAAATAAGCCCAAAGTTAGGCCCCGATGTCTCAAATATTTCAGTATCGAGGATGTAAAGGATTCATACACAAGGCACCGGTAATAAACAAAAATATAATTAAACACTGAAATGTGTGCAAGGGTGAAGACAGAGAATTCATCATTCATAGCTTTCATGCTGGTGGCCAATTCCCCATTCTCTAGTGCTGTCTACAAAACCAGCAGGATTCAAAGCTTTCAGTTCTTCTTTAGATAGTTTCTTGTCAGGCAATGGCACTCACAGGGTCCCCAGTCTTTAAAGGAATTTCCTGTCACTTGCCAATTCATCAAGGAACACTGGGTAGCTTGCAAGAGGTGATGATGGAGTTAGAAGGAAAGGCTGTGTATGCTGGTCACATGATACACTGGTCACAGTGAAATTCCTCTAAAATAAAAACATTAAGATTATCACACTGACCTCACGCTGATAGGGTTTAAATAGCAGTTTCAGCCTCTTCTCGCACTGAATCTACTTTGAAAATTGCTGAAAAAAGTACCAAAAGACCCAAGTGAACATGTTTAAATCCATGAATTGTTCAACTCAAAGGCTAAATAAGTTAAGCATTTAACACAAAAGTACATATTTGACTCTAGTTAATTCAGAGATATTATTAAGTCATTCCAAATGTTCCTTATGCACTCAAGTATAATATTTAACAACTGTGGCTTTGTAAGGAAACTTTCCAGGTGTCAAATTCTGAATTCCTAATGCCTACTTGAATGTTTTCAAGTTATCTTGAAGTCAGCATGTCCAAATCAAAATCATCCCCTTACCAACCTGGTCCCCTTCCAATCCTGGAGAGGTTGCTGTGGCGAGTCCATCTTGACAACTCACTCTTCTTCATGCTCTGGCCAATGCTTGATCCATTATCATTCCTTGTCAAGTTTATCTCCAAAAAATGTATTTCAGATGGTTTAGGCTCTGGAGTCAGACTCTGTACGTGTTCAATACTCCCGCCACCCTCATGAGCCATGTGACCTCAGCAAATGAGTTAACTTCTCATTGTCTCAATTTTTCCATTGATAATAAAAGTACAGAGGGAGCATCATATTTAATAGGAGGGATCTATCCCCTAAAGGGCACATATATATCAGAATTACTTCTTAAATCCTTTACATCAATAATAAAATATATGCTTTTGTATATACCTTGCTATCTCAATGTCTTCTTCCAAACAAATTCACAGCAGCTGCTCTGTCTTGACTGTTAGTGTAGCCAATTTTCTTCCATAGTACAAAGTGTACTCTCGCTTTCCAATGCACAGTTTGGTTTAGATTTAAGGAGCTGTCTTGAAAAAAACAATAACTCTGAACTATGGAATCAAATCAGGAGGCAGGTACTTGAATTACAGGATGCATAGTGCAACTGATGGTGTCATGATGGCATACATATTCAGATAGTCCCAGTCAAATCAGAGCCCCCCCATGTTTCCTCTACCCAGTACTCTGTCCAGCACTGGTGCCAGTTGGCAAGAACATGAGCTTAAGTGATGGATTAATGAGCACATCTTTGCAGTAATTACAGTGTTTCACCTTCAGGTAAAATGGGGACCCAGGCTAGTCAAGTATATAGCAGTGGGTTCAGGCGTCCCCCGTGTGCTGTTTATAAAACAAGGATGAGCCTGAAGGGAATGAACTTCTCTTGAACTGAGACCAAGACCTATTTTCTTGTATGATATAGTAAAATGATAGAATGGGAAATGTGGTGGGAAGGAACACACAATTAAATACACATGTATGATATTCATATGCACGTATGAATATAGAAGAGGTGATGCTACTATACCTACCTCATTGGAGTTTTCAGAAGACCAAATGAGATAGTATTTCTAGGAAATTTAGAATAGTACCTGATTTTGGTAAGTGCTTAATAAGTGTTAGCAATTTCTTTTCTTTCTTATTTATTCGCTATTAGCATGAAGTCCAAAGTCCTTCACACAAGATCTTTTTTCTCCTGATTGAATTTTCAAGAACCAGGATTAGCAGAGGGGAAGGAAGAGTGACTTACTTCAGCCCAGTGAAGAGAGAAAGAACTGGATAGCCTAATAGGTTCACTGCCCTCTGCCAAAAGAGGCACTCCTGAATGTCTGGCTCCGTGGATATTGGTCCTCTGGAATGGTGAGAGTAATCTTGTTTGTCCAGATTCCCACACGGTGCCTAGTGCTACCAAACACTCAGTCTTTCAAGATTATAGGCACATTAGTGGATACTAAACATGCTTAATCATTTCTTCCCCCAGATCTAGACACATTGTTGAATCCAGGAGACCTTCAAGTCTCAGCCATATTCAGGGCAAAGCTATCTTTCCTAAAAGAGTTAACTGCTGGGGTGGTGTGCCTTGATTACCAGTTTGGTCTTCTCCTCTGCCAATGAGAAATTTTTCTCCGAGGTCCTTTCCAGCCAATGGTCCTTCATTAATACCATCTCCATCTACCAACACAGGTCTGACCATTTGTGGCAGATAGGCACAATAGTTCCTTCCATCCCTGTATGCATGCCCTTTACAATACGATTTTGTGACTCTTCCATCAAGAGATGGACACTATTTCTCCTGCCTTAGAATGTGGCTGGCCCTGTGACTGGCTTTGGTGAACTGAATATAGTGGAAGCAAGGTTTTGTGCCTTTCCAGCAAGGCCTCAGGGGGCTTTGAATCTTCCATAATGAGACTCCTGGTGTTTCAATTTATTATGTGAAGGAGGCTGAGCTTACATTCTTGGTGATGAGAGAGCATATGGAGAGAGAGGCCCAGCTGGCCAACTGGCCAAAACTGCAAGTCTGTGTACAAGGACATCCTAACTCTCCAGTCCCCAGCGACTACAGCCACATGGGTGATTCCAGGTGAGACCAGCGGAACAACTCAGCTAATCTCAGCCCAAACTGCTACCAGAGAATTGTGGGCAACTGAAACGGTGGTGGGTTTATGCCACTAAGTCTGGGGAAGTCTTTTCTGACACAGCAATAGATAGCTAATACATGATCTTGGAATCCTGGGAGGAAAAAAATTGAGATTTCTATTCCTTCCCTTCAAGAAATCCTCCTGGGCCTCCTGTGCAAATAGTTCTCTCACTGAGGGATTCTCTAGGAGGGGTAACATTCTTCCTCAAAGTGCACTTATTCTTTTATATTCTTCCTCAAGGAAAGTACTGCACTTTGGAATCTGTCTGTCTGTGTGTTTCTCTCTCTCTCTCTCTCTCTGATCCAAGGAAGACTACATATGCTACAGTTTGCTTTCTTAAGACTGCTTCCAACTGTAAAGATAGAAGTGATAAGCTCAATTATTAAATTATTTTTTAAAATGCTTTTTACTACTAACCTGACATCATATGGCTACACCATAATTTATTAGTCATTATTCCATTATTGGATATTTATTATGTTTCTAAAATTTTACAACTGTATCTATTAAGAATATATTCTTACATAAATGTCTGTTCACATGTCTAGCCATTTCTTCAATACAGATTCCTAGAAATACAATTACTGATTTAAAGGGTATAAATCTCTTTTTAAGCTTTTAGTGACCACTTCAAATTGCTTTCCAGAGAGACCCAGAGAATTTATATCACTACCAGCAGTACATAATAGTACCTATCTCCTTTCCCTGCCATTATGGATTATTAACTTTTTAAAACTTTGCTGAATGTTTTATAATGAAGCATAGTATTCTATTGTTACTAAAACTTCTTTTAGTTTAGTAATATTTTCATAACAGTTTTTCAATAATTTTCTTCTATTCTTTTCCTATTTGTAGTTTGACCCCTTAAGTACATTTTTTATATTAATTATCAGAGCTCTTAATATTTAAATGATGTATTATTTTTTTTCTTGATACTATCTTTCACATGTGAAAAATAACTAATTTACATTTTTATAAGAAAAAAGCTATTAAAAAATATTTATTGTGTTGAATAGCCCACATTATCCACAGTATATCTTCCATTTTTTCCCCTTCTGTCTTCCACCAAAATAAATATACAAAAGTGTTTTCTAGAGTTGAATGCAATTTAAAATTTCCTACAGAATTTAAATATTTCCTTATCAAGTTGTAAGGTTGTGTGCAGTAATAAAGGACTACAAGCTTGACTTTCCAAAATAAAAAAAAAGAAATACTTATGAGAAGTAAAAATATATCAGAAACACTATTCTATTAATCTCTTGATTAAGGCAGTTAGGTTTCTTCTAACTAGAGATGTTTCCACATGCATTTTTTTTTTGAAGTCTAAGTTTATACTACATAAGCAACTGCTAATGGTATCTCTTGGTATTAGTAGAATCGATAAAAGTTTGTTTGGGGGCATAATTTTATTGGACTGTCTGAAAAGAGATTTTAAGTAACAGTATCTCTATACCACCAACAAAAGTGGCTGGGATGGTATAGAGACATTGCTATTTCCATCTTGCATATAAGCATTTTTATTCCTAAATTCCCTTCTGGAATCCAGATGAAAATTTCTAAAAAAAAAAGAAGAAAAATCTGGTGTTTCTGACCCTCAGAACACTTGGCATCAGCAGTTGGGGAATGAGAATGGACAGAAAGTGGTTCTCTGGTGGCTATAATTTGTGTTCCCTCTCCTAGACCGACCCATTCATCCTCCAACTTTTCATCCCATCCATGTGAAGGTCTAAACATATCTTAAATATTATCTTTTCCTTAAAACTAACAACTATTCTGTTTTTGAATCATTTTCCTTTCTCTTTCAGAGAAAGAAATGAAGTGATTTCAAGAAGGCAGAAGGTTTTTTAAGAGTTTTGGTGAATGCCTTTCTTGCCTTTTTGGAATTCTCATTGCCATGGAAATCCACAACTATAATTCTTCTGAAGAGTTTTGTCTTAATCACAGAGCCAGACTACTCCAATATGGCCCTATGGAATAATAAGCATTTTGGTCTTTCTTCTCAGTCTGGGTAACGTTCTCATCCTGGAACCAGGTTTTGTGGCACAAGGCAAGGTGGACATTTTTTGGCCTGCTGTCTGATATTGCCTCTCCTGCTACATGATGAGCTTAACATTCTCTGCAGAGGTGAGTTTTATTGAATTTTCTTAAGGGTATGAATTATTACTTACACAATCGCCCCACAAGTTAGTCAACCAATTTAAAATAGAGGTGTCATTCTTTTTAAAAATATATTTCTCATGTATAGCTTTGTCACCTGTATTAAAATTATAAATTCATAAAATTTGTTCATTTTGAAATTGTTTTGCAAGTATTCCTGACTGATATGGATTCTTCCTATCTGCTGCATTTCATTGAAAAACGGCTAGCTTGAAATTACTCCATGAGTTCCAAGAAGGGCCCTGATTTTACTTCTGTATGAGTGGGACTATGCAGGATATGAAATAAGAGGTTTAAAGCAAGAATGGAAAACACTAGGGTTTAAGATAAATAAATGCAGAAATAATGAAAAAAAAAAAGGAGCTACCATCCTCAGATGAGTGTATGCTGAGGTGAATTCCATACAATGTCCATAAAACAATTTTTAAGAGTCCCAAAATTCATTGCTAAATCTGCTTAATTAGAGATCCTAAAAAATAGAAATTTCAAGGTGTTTGTCCCTGAAATTTTGCTTACTCATTTTATCAATATTGCTTGAAATACCACAAATCTCATTTTCTTCATGTTAGACTTTCCAACACTAAAAGGAAATGTTGACTTTTAAAAGAAAAAGAAGAAACAGTTTTTACACACTTAAGAATAATTTAAGCCTAAGACCTGAGGTATAGTAACTGCTTTATTTTGATTGTCTTATTTCATTGCTGGCGTTAGAAAATATCAGTAGCATTTCACTTTTTAGACTATATTTTGCAAAGCAATTATAATCCTCCCCACATATTTTTACATGAATCAACTGGTAAACATTCTTATTCCCACATAATCTTCAAATAAGTATCTAAGTACATAAGTAAATTGATATTTATCAAATTAACTCCTACTCAATTAAATTATGTCAAATTATCAAGTCACTAAAAAATGCTGAAGAGATAAAGGAGATACTAGGGGTATTCCTACTGTCTTGGAAAGATTCTGGAAAGCCATCACATGTTAGCAGGTTGTATTGAGCTAAGAAAGCCTCACAAAAACATGGAAAGAAAATCACCTCTTCTTAACAGCTTCACCAAACTGAAGTAGAATTAAGGTTACATACACATCTTTAATATTCCTATGAAATAATTCTGAATTCTCTACTGGCCTTCTTCACTACTTAGATTCCATTCACCCAGTCTCCATAATGCATACAAAAAGCATCAGGGAGATTTACCAGCCAAGACATCAGTCCTGGTTACTATAAATTCACAGAAAATAAACCAGAAAACCTGTTGTGACCACCTGAAGGCCACCTGCTACTGCACTGGCTCTTGCTGGCTCTGATTTCTGCTGTTGAAATAGGCAGCTCCATTAACTTGGTGTAACAGGTGTTGGTGTTGCTGCATCTACTGTGGGGCGTGTGTTTGCATGTACACATGCCGTGTGTATACATGTGTGTGCCTGTGTATGTGTAGGTAGGAGGCTATAACAGTTCAGATACGTGAGTTTGCAAATGGTAAAAAATGAGGAAGAGAAGGGGTCAGATTATATATGGGCCAGAATAAGGAGTTTAGACTTTGTTATAGGCAAGAGTTCAAAGCAGGGGATAAAAAAACAAAGTGAGTTTAGGGAAGCCACTCTGTTGCAATGTGTGGAAATGAAAGGGATAATTCTAGGGAAAAGATTTAAAATACAGATATGAGTAGGAGAGTTTTGCAAATACAGTAAGGATCTGGACCAAAGCAGCTGTAATAGGAAAAGGGAGGAGTAACTTAATCTTACATAATGATTAAAATATTTTGGATCTGATTTTAATTCACACATATGAATTTGAATACTTTCCCTTTTAAAAAATAGTGTCATGTTTTATATGGTTTATAATAGATAGAGGTATGGTTTTGAGTCTATATTTATAATCAAACTATGATTTAAGTCTATAACTCAACAAGGAGCTTCTTAAAATATTCTCCTCCTCTCTAGTCTCAGATGGATTTGGATTTGCCATTGTATTGATATGATTCATTTGTCACCTTCTATCTAATCAGTCAAAATTTCATTGTCTGCTGAAGATGATCAGTGAATATTTGTTGAGTTAAGTAACATGAATAAATCATCTGAGTGATTTAAAGTCAAAGAGATTATTTTGCCAAAATTTTAGGCTGACATAAATTCTGTTCTCTTTTCACCATAGTAAAGTTGCATGGGGAGCATACACACTATGGCCAAATGCATTAACCAATAGAGAGTGACCTTCACTGTCAGCCCAGGTTATTCCAAAGATTAAGGCAATCAAGGTCATTCAGACTTCCAAGGATTGTTAACCTCATGGCACGATTATTTTGAGTGACTCTAAAGATACTCTATTATTTCACCGGATTATAATGCTTGAACACACTAGTAGCCCCTGTATTACTGGCTGATTGGGGAGTTGAAAGGAAATGGAGATGGGTTTTGAGTGGTCAGTCATAAGCAGTAAGAAGCTGTCTGGGAGCCAAAGTTTTGAATGTTTTGAATGAAATGACTAAAATGATTATACTGTACATGACCAGGCTACTCAGAGATAGCAAATTAAAGCAAACCTATGGTTACCGGCAGGGAAAGGGGGGAAGGGATAAATTGGAGATTGGGATTGACATATACACACTACAATACATAAAATAGTTAACTAATAAAGACCTACTGTGTAGTGCAGGGAACCCTACCCAATAATCTGTAATGACCTATATGGGAAAAGACTCTAAAAAAAGAGTGGATATATGCATATGTATAACTGATTCACTTTGCTGTGCACCTGAAACAAATACAACATTGTAAATCAACTGTACTCCATTAAAAATATTTAAACAAATAAATAAATAAAGCCTCCCTCTGATCTGCTGTGTATGTATTTTAATGCACAGCCTCTTCATCCATTAATTCCTCTGAAGTGAAATTGAACTGAAATAGTGACCATTGTCCCTTCTCCAACAATCCCCCCCCCAAAAAAAGGAATTCATAAAATAAAATCTACATAATTGTATCTTCTACGGATTACTGGAAAAGTACAATAAAGCACATTGCCAAACAAAAAGTGCTGAGGTAAGAGAAAATCAATCAACTAAAACAAATAAATAATAAAATAGAAATGGAATCACTATGATTGCTCCTAGTTTTCCCTCTCACATTTTTTAAAGATGTGACTATGACTTTGATTTGCAATGCTTCTTCTTCTTTCTTAGAAAATTGTTTGGAGAGCTATTATTTTTTTTATCTGCAAGGGAAGATTATACTTAAATAGATTCAAATTTTAAATAGATGAAATGATTAGCAAGCCTTGGGAAAATAAATTGTTGAATAATAAGAACTTGTCCATTTCCCATGGTGCGTGGGCTTTCCGTCCTGACTCTCTGAGAATCCTGCAATGACAAGTAGTCACTTAATAAAAATGCAAGCCAGTTGACATGCTCCCATTTCCAAAAAGACGCAAACAGTGTACAGAGAAAGCATTTGCTTTTAGCATCTTAAATGGAATGTACTGTGGAGGTGTAATATGATTTCCCTCAAGTTCTTTCAAATTAATATGTAATATTGTGTACTTGGTATTAAAACTTGGTTGTTATATGGGCTTATGAAAAGATAATAGAGAAAACAGAAATAAGGTGTCTGGCTGTGGTTTTGCTCTTGCTTACTTCTCTGAGCTTGAGCCCATAACAAGGCCTGCTAGTCAACTGCTACAAGAAGATTTCTGCGGCCTCCTTGCCAATATATGGCTCCCACATGGTTTGAAAGCAGCAAGTCTCTTGGCATTTGATCAATTGAAAGATACAGTGGTATGAGAAATAGCTCTAACCAAATGAGTTCTTCTGGTGGCCATCTGGAAAACAGCACAGACACACTCAGCTTACAGTGGGTCTAGAAATATGGATACTGATGGCCACACTTCTCCAGATCATATGCCCCATTTGTTGCTCGAATCAATTAAGCGAGAGACAACTTTTCAGCCTGTGAACCTTCAATGTAAAAGAATTTCATTAAAATGCAAAGTTCGTCATAGTTCTATAACGATATGTTAACATGTTCATGCTGGTAGTGATGGGCCTACCTGATGTGTTTGAACACTTACTAACATCTGTTTCTATTTCATTATATGTTTCAAGATAAGATGAGGTAGGAGTTCCATCATTCACATACTAAAAAATAATTCACTGTTAGGTAGTACGTTAGAAACATAAGGCAAAGTCAAAGAGCACTGCCATTCTATGTAGATTCTCCTCCATTCATCCAGGATGAAACGGACTAGAATGAGGCACATACTAGAAGTGAATTGTCGTTTTATTCCTGTATCTATGAAGGACCCCCTCAGTAGAACGAACATTTATTTTAATAAACAGAGTGATGGTTCATATTCCAAATGTAATCTCTCAACAGACACTTTGTCCCAGAATTTTTTTGTTTTATTTTAAAGGTTTTTACTGTGCTGTTATCATTTACTTTGGGATTGTTTAAATTCATTATTTAATTTACATGCTAGATATGCCCTTTAGTCTACAGATGCTATTGAATTTACCTTCCTATACCTAAAACTTGGCATGATTTCTATAACATAAGTAATACTCAATAAATGTGTTTGTTTTTTTATAGAAAGAAAAAAATAAGTATTACATTTATACTCCTATTCATAAAACAAATCACTCCTGTTGGATATAAATATTACCAACACGTATAAACCTGGATTCTTCTTTCTCAGAATGATTATAAGAGAGAAAGAAAGAATGAGAGAGAGAGAGAGAGGAAGGGGAGGAGTTGGAACAAGGACAGCAGTTAGGAATTTTTTGCTTTTTATATTTGAGAAATTTATGCATAATAAACTGATAAATCCTTGTTGTTTTTACCTCTTTCCCCTTTCCCCTCTTCTATTATCTTTGTCATATGAATTAATTTCCCTGGAACAGGTCAGTCAAGATGGAAATTTGAGCAAAAATATATGAACACTATGAAAAATAGTGTTCTGTCACACACACACACGCACACACACACACACACACTCACATGCAAAGCCTTTATGCAATGTTAGTGATGGGTAAAAACTTAGGGCACTTTTTCCCCAGCTCATTCTTCACAGGTGATTATCTGTAGAGTGCTCTGATAGGGGAAATGAGTTTTGAAGAGTCAAACACCTGGATTTGAATCTTAAGACATCTGTTGCTTTCTAGCTTTGTGATCTTGGGCATGCTTCTTAACCTTTTTAAGTTTGGGTTCCTTCGTCTATGAAATTGGCACGATAATGCTTATTTATAGGCTTGTCATGTATGGTAGTGAAATGATATGCCTAAGATCTCCGTTGCTGTGTGCAGAATATAGATACACAATAATTTTAACCATTATTCTTTTATGGATCACCTATGATAATGAGGTGGTATTTTTGTTTATGGCTTTATTGTGAATGTGTTTTCATAGGCGTATTCTTACTACCTTTACAATTCCATAAGGAATTGTCATCAAAGTCAATAAAATTGAAGCCTGTTGGAGTTTGTCTTTTAAAGGTGCATGATGAATGGAGAATAAGAAGTGTGAAATTGTGAAAGAAACACTGCAATAAAAAAAAAGGAACCCAAGTTCAAATCTCTTGCCTAATACCTTTTTGCTTAGAATTTGATCCAGTCACCTGGTGTTTCTGGGCCTGAGTTGTTTCACCATGTAAATATGAAGGACATGGTCTCACCTGGAAGGAGGCAGAAATTTGAGTCAAACCCCTAGTTTTTCCTGTCCTTCCCAGATCTGAACTTTTTGTTACTATACATGATTTTTTAATACTTATTTCTTTTATTTTTTTTTAATTCAATGGTATCATGGAACAAAAAGAGAGAAGCTAGACAAATGACACTGCCCAATAAAACTTTCTGTATTAAAGAAAACGTTCTACAACAGTAATCAATATGGTAGCCCTCTAGGCACATATGAGTGACAATTGAAATTTGATAGCATGACTAAAGAAATGAGTTTTTAAATTTTATTTAATTTTATTTAATTTAAAATTTGATTTGAAGAACCATGTGGCTGGTGGCTATAGTATGGGATAGCACAGAACAGACTATAGAAAAGCATTAAGTCAGAGACATCTCACAGGCCTAGTCATTGCATTAAAATAAACTTGGTGGATTATTAGGAGAGTTCATCCCTTTTTGGAATAATAATATATGTGACCTCATGAGAGCAAACAAATTTTTGGGGAAGGGAATCCAGTTTGATGTAAGAAAGCCTTAACATGGAAAGCAGTAGCACCCTTTTTGAAATTTCTTTAAAAAATTTATTTCCTTCTAAGTACTTTTCTGTTGTACTAGAAAAGAGTACTCCTCATGAATGCTTCATGATTTAAAGCCAATGTGCTGGGTTCCCACCCATTCCATCTTGAGTACCTTCTTTTATCTCTTGGTTATCAAATGGTAGTGGGTGAAGAGGAAGTATGGGACTTTTGTAGGGTAGAATTTGGAAATTTGTAACATGTGTAGCCCCAGTTTTAAATACCATATGAAACAAAAAATAAAAGAAAATTATTTTGAGTTGAAATAGCCTATATAAGGGAATACAGAAAAATCAGATGACTTCTTATTGAGAAACTGTCAGTATTTGAAATTCTCTGGTAAATATCTTAATATTTTATTTAATATTTTATCTATTTAAAATATTTAATATTTGGTAGTTTATTTCAATTAAAGTCTAAACAAAAATCTAGATATTTTTGTTGTTCAAAATTTGTCATTTATTTTCCTGTTACAAACCGTTTAAAGAGTTACAAAACAATCATTCTAGAGAGTTTTACATTCTACAAAGCACTTCTGAAAGCGCGTGTCATCATTTACCTCTCACAATGGAGTAGTCCTGAGTCAGGTATCACAGTGTCTTTGTTTTTGTTTTTTAAATAATAAAACTAAGTTTTTAGGCAGTTTGACTCCAATGGTCACATTATTAAGAGTCTGAGAATCAGAATTCCAAATCCTGTGTTTTTGCTTTTAAACGTTTCCATTCTCTGCTTTGCTTTTAGCACTGATTAAATGTTCCCATTCTCTACTTTGCTTTTAGCACTGATTAGGTGGTTTTCTCTCAAAAAGCCAATATGCCACTGAAACTGGTACTCCTTCATGTCTAATACATGATTTTTTTGGGTGTATGATCCTTTGCTTCAGAGAAATTCTCCTTGTGGAGACTCACAGAGGGTAAACACAAGCCCCTATGTGATTTATGGTTCTGAGAATCATTCCCCTTCCCAATTGCTTTGTGAATCATATCTGTTCTGAGGTTGTTTTGCCTTATTTGGATTCAATTTCTTTTGCCTCTCCTTGCTCTAACAGAGATTTCTTAGTGGATGTCTGCATCATATGTACAGATCTTATTTTAAAGCTGTATTTAAAGATACAATGTCCATTGTATGGGTCTGGCTGAAACGTCCTTCCTTCCACACACAACCTCCAGGAATGTCCACTGTGAGTGAAATGGAACAGCTTTAATTAACAGTTTATTGGGGAGTGTTAAGTCCATATAACCTTGTGCCTTACTAAGATGTAGAAAGTCTGAGTCATGATGTAATGGTCAGCACATGATTTTACTTCGGATTTTGCCTTGTAAAAGGAGCAGTCCTTAATGGAAAACTGTTCCAAACAGATGTTCATAACTCTAGCATTGGTACTGCTGAAGTTAAAAGTATGGTGGGTCTTTGAACATTCTTCAGAGTGCCTTACTCAGGAGTGTTGACTTTATGTTCAATATTATGTTCAACATTACAATGAGACTATTTATGGTACCATACGTTTTGACATTATTCACAGGATCCCCAAGTTAGAGAGTGTTTAATGTATCAAGCTGTCCCTAATCCATGCATCTTTTCTTAATATTTTCTTCTTTTTAAATAGCGGACAATGGAATTATGAGAATAAATAAACCCATAAAACATGAAAAGGTTAACAATGAGCATGGATTTTCACCATTTCCAGAAAATGATATATGAACAGATCAACAAATGTGCATCTATATGTTCAAATAAATATTAAAAACAGTCATGTACAGGTCTGACTTAGTTTAAAAGTGGATACCATATTAAGACTCCATGCTCCCAGTGCAGGGGGCCCAGGTTCGATCCCTGGTCAGGGAACTAGATCCCACATGCATGCCACAACTAAGAATTCACATGTCACAACTAAGGAGCACACATGCCACACCTAAGGAGCCTGTGAGCTGCAAATAAGGAGCCCACCTGCTGCAACTAACACCCTGTACAACCAAATAAATAAATAAAATATTTTAAAAAGTGGATACCACAGATATGAAAAATGGAAAAAGAGTTAAAGAAGACAAATTATTTCAAAATGGTGTATGTTGATCCTCTGTCTATAAAAAGAGCTTTTTATGTTATTGTATTTTGCTCTGTGTTAAGCGCAGTCTGACTTGAATATGTAAAGTCTACACACTCAAGTTTTCAAAGTCTCTGACTTTGTGGAGAAAAACTAACTACATGGATGTTGATTGTATTTTTTGAAGAAGGCATGAAAAGTTGTTGATTCCAGAGGTTTTAACAGTGGAATCACTGTTATTTAGATGAAAACATAACTTAAATCAAGTTATCAGTTATATATTGTTGAACCTGCATGGTGGCTGTAGAAAATACCAGCTTAAAATCGCAAGGGAGTGAAGTGAGATTCCCAAAACAAGTGGGGGAAGGTACAAGGGCTACTTGGAATGAGTGATAAGAATTTCTACTAAATAAAGACACAGAGGGGCCACAGGGGTGACGGGTGGGAAAGAAAACTGGACACACAGGAGCTCATATTTCACCCTTGTGGAAGAGTCTGTAGGTTGTCTTGCTTCACTGCATTCTCACCAATGTCTCCCCTGCTTTTCTCTACAATGAAGGGAGGGAAGCTTAAAGCCAACTTTCCACATTCCTTGTGGTTTCTGGGAGAAACTTTTCCTTCCTCAGACAAGTACCAGCTCTTCCTCCTCCTTTTGGAGTGGATCACAGTGGTGATGACTGGACTTGCAGCAGCAATCATGGGAGCATGAAGGAAAGCCCAAGAAATCATGGAGGTCATGGCTCTGAGTCCTCCAGCCGGTGGACCATGGCTCGCCTCTGCCTGCCTCCAGCTCTCTTGCTGTAGAGCAAATAGCAAACTTGTATTCACCTAAGATCCTGCTTACTCAAGGGTTCTGTGCAATCAAATACAACCTTTGATAAAGTTCTGAGAACAGATCAGAGAGAGAGAGAGAGAGAGAGACAGAGAGGGCGGGAGGGAAGGTGGGAAGGAGGAAGGGAAGAAGAAGGAAAGAAGGAAGGAAAGGAAGAAAGAGGAAAGAAAGAAAGAGAGAGAGAGAGAGAGAGAGAGGGAGGGAGGGAGGGAGGGAAGGAAGTCCAGTATTCAATTTGTCAGGTATAGCACTGATTTGACAAATCTGTGTCATGCAATCCTCATAAAACCTGCTGAAGTAAGTAACATTTTCATCCCGATTTCACCGATGAGGTAAATGAAGCTCTGCCAGCATAAGAACCTTGTCCATGTTACACACATAAAATGCCATGACAGCTGGTCCATCTGGATCTAAAATCCACAAGCTGAACTTCTTTGCAATGTTGCCTTTGACTTCAAATGGAAGAAGCACAGAGGTAGGCACTGAAGATGAAGGGGGTGTACGCTGGGGGCAGAATATGGGGCTCAGGAAAGAGGACAGTTTAACATAGTGTTTCCAAAGTTGATGAGCAAAAGAGTGTTTACCAAATTCTTTTTTTTTTTTTTTTTTTTTTTTGCGGTACGGGGGCCTCTTTTTTTCTTTTTTTTTGCGGGCCTCTCACTGCTGTGGCCTTGTCCGTTGCGGAGCACAGGCTCCAGACGTGCAGGCTCAGCGGCCATGGATCACGGGCCCAGCCACTCCGCGGCATGTGGGATCTTCCCGGACCGGGGCAAGAACCCGTGTCCCCTGCATCGGCAGGCAGACTCTCAACCACTGCGCCACCAGGGAAGCCCTTACCAAATTCTTTAAGGGTGAGGCCTATGACAAATGAGGGTAGGATTCCAAATGGAAGGGTGCCAACCTAAGGTGCCCTTAAAGATGAAAAGGCAGAGGGTTCCCACAGTGAGAACTAATAAAAGACCCTGAGCCCAGTGAGGAACCAGCTATAGACGACCGTGTTCACAGAGTTCAAAGTCAACAGGGTGAGGATCTGAGCAGCATCAGGAGCTCCTCTTCGAAACAAGCCCCAGAGAGAAACGGGCCTCATTCCATCTCCTAAAACAGCACTGCGCAAAGGAGCTCTCTGTGGTTAGGAAAGTGTTCCCTGCCATGGGCAGCACGGGACACAGATGAGGTTGATAGATGGCCAGTGTGACTGAGAAACGGACCTTTTGATTTAATTTAAATAGCCACATGGCTACCGATTGGGCAACACAGACCAAATCAGTGGCCCTAAAGGGGGAGGCAACTTGTACAGATTCACCTCTGTTGGATGTCAGATATAAGAGAACATAAATCTCAAATTAAAGACGGTACTGACCTTGTCAGGATTTCAGGTTGTGGATGGATGGATAGCGTAGGGAAAGCAGATGTTCCACGTGTTTTTCTGGTGTCACTGAGAGCAAAATTATTCTCATTTCTTTCTTATCAGGAAACTTGCTTGATATATTTCTTCCCTTTCATCTATTTCCAAGCTTTCTTTCTTCATACTTTATAAGCATAGTTAGGACTCATATTAAAAACAACAAAGATTACCAATAATAAGAAGAAAAATAGTCTCTCCACATTTGGTATCCCTCCAGCTACACCTTGACCTCCCTCCCTCCTTCCTCACCTTGTCAAGTTTCCTGAGAGGACCACATAGGTATGTCATCTTTGTCCTTTATTCACTCTCAGCCCTCTGATTGTGGTCATCTTTCTGAAAATATGAACATCCCACTGAAAATATCAATGGTGACAAATGCAAAGACACCTCCAATTGTACTTGAATTGTGTGTCTGCATTAGCCCATGTTAAGCACTACTGGGAAATGTCTTCTCCACTGGCTTCTGCAACACAATTAACTGTAGATTGTCTCATTCTTCCTCTCTGTCTCTGTTTTACACTCTTTTATCAGCTCATTCCTTTACTTTTATCAATAGATGCTAGGGCTCCCCAGGGTGCTCTTCTCCATCCTCTTGTTTTCTCCTACCACAAACATTTCCTGGTGACCCTCATCCATTACAATAAAGTCTAACAATACTGCACTGAACTCTGTGTCAGTCCCTGGTCCAAGCACTTTAAAAGGATTGATTCATCAATTTTCACAACCATTCTATAAGGTAGATACTGTTATTGTGCCCACTTTACAGATGGGAACACAGGTTCAAGAGAGGTTAAAAAATTTGCTCAAGGTCAAATAGCTGGTAAATTATGAGGATGGAAATTAAATTCAAAGATCATAGCACTGAGGTCCATTTTCTTACCTTCTCATGACTTCACTTATCCCTCACTCCTTGTTTCTACAGCTATATTTTGAGCATTTATAGACTGGCCCATGTATGCCCATACGGATAAACCAATATTAAGCAAAAGCCCTTTGTATGAGTTTCCGTCTGCTGACTGCCAGTGTGAAAATTCCAGTGTTTTCTCAAACTGAACAAGGACAATATGAAGCTATTATCTCCCAACTTGACACATCCTTCTTGTATGAGGTGATGAGCATTAGCAGCTACCTGACAGTACAGGTCAGAATCGAGGTGGTCATTCCTTTTTTTAAAATTTTTTATTGTGGTAAAATACATATAACATAATATTTATCATCTTAACCTTTTTTAAGTGTACAGTTCAATGATACTATATACATTAATAATGTTGATCCATCTTCATAGCTCTTTTCATCTTGTAAAGCTGGAAATATATACCCACTAAATAATAATTCCCTATTGCCCCCACTTCCAGCATTTGGCAACCATGATTCTACATTCTGTCATTATGATTTTGACTACTCTAAATATCTAGTGGATTAATATAGTATTTGTCTTCTTGTGACTGGCTTATTTCACTTAGCATAATGTTCTCAAGGTTTTCTTCCATGCTGTAGTATATGTCAGAATTTCCTTCCTTTTTAAGGCTGAATAATGTTCCATTGTATGTATATACCGCATTTTGCTTATCCATTCATCTTTTGGTAGGCACTTGGGTTGCTTCCACATTTTAGCTATTGTGAATAATGTTGCTATGAACATGGGTGTACAAATAGCTCTTTGAGACCTCTGCTTTCAATTCTTTAGGATATATAGCCCGAAAGGATTGATGGATAATATGATAATTATTGTTTTGATTTCTTGAAGAACATCCATAGTATTTTCTATAGCAGCTATACCATGTTACATTCCCACCAACAATGGGCAAGGATTCCGATTTCTCCTGATAAATGGAATATTTATAAATGGAATGGAATATTTATAAATGTAATATTTCTGGCCATATCAATAAACAAAGGATGTCACAGTCACCAATGATTGCAGCCCTCCAACATGAGCTGGTGAGCCCTGAGGAAACTCAGGGCTGAAAAGAATACCTGCCATCTAGCAGCCATCAGACGGCAGCCACTCCCTGTGGTGAGCCCTGAGGAAACTCAGGATGTGAAAATACAGGCTCCAGATAGCTGAGGTGCATATCAAAGGAATGATTTCAGTGAGCCCAGACTCTTGCATCTTCCCTTACATACAAAAGCCTTGAATTCCTTAACTTGAGATATCCGGTTTTCTTTAATTAACAATGATCTTTTGACTACCTGCCCTTTGTTACAAAACTGTTATATATCCTGGCTCCTCCTCCCCCTCCAGCAGTTTCTCAGAGTTATCTGAAACTCTGTCTCCCGGGCTGCAGTCCTCATTTTGCCCCCAATAAAACTTAGGGCTGCAGTTCTCATTTTGCCCCCAATAAAACTTAAGTCACAACTCTCACATTGTGCATATTTTTTAAAGTCAACATTCCACATCATCGCCAATAATTAACATTTTCTCTTCTTTTTAATAGTAACCATCCTAGTGGGTATGAGGTGTTCTCTCACTGTAGTTTTGTTTCCCTAATTATCAGTGATGTTGAGCATTTTTTCATTGTCCATTTGTATATCTTCTTTGAAGAAATGTCTATTCAATCCTTCTACCATTTTTTAATCACCTTGTTTGTTTTTTTGTTGAATTTTAGGAGCTCCCTAAGTATTTTGGATATAATCTTACTGGATATGTGATTTGCAAATATTTTCCCCCATTCTGTGAGTTGCCTTTTTACTTTGCTGATATTGTCTTTTGATGCACAAATTTAAAATTTTTCATCAAGTTCAATTTGTCCATTTTTTTCTTTTGTTGACTGTGCCTTTGGTGCCATAATCCAAGAAATTATTGCCAAATCCAATGCCATGAAGCTTTTTGTTTTATGTTTTATTCTAAAAATGTTACAGTTTTAGGTCTTTAAGTTTTTTATCCATTTTGAGTTAATTTTTGTAAAAGTGGTGTTAGATAAGGGTACAATTTCATTCTTTCGCTTGTGGATATATTTTCTCACTACTATTTGTTGAAAAGACTGTCCTTTTCCCAATGAATGATCTTGACATCCTCATCAAAAATCATTTGATCATATATTCAAGGATTTATTCCTAGGCTTTCTTTTCTATTCCATTGCTCTATATGTCTGTTTTTATGCTAGTGCCACTGTTTGGGTTAATACAGCTTTGTAGTAAGTTTTGAAATGAGGACGTGTGAGGGCTCAGGATTTCTTCTTCTTTTTCAAGATTATTTTGGCTATATGGGGGTCCTTTGAGATTCCATATGACGTTAAGGAAGGGTTTTCCTATTTCTGTAAAAAAAAGTCATTAATTTCTGTTAGCAATGTCTTGTAGTTTTCATTGTACAAGTCTTTAATCTCCTTGGTTAAGTTAATTTCTAATCATCTTATCCTCTTGATGCTACTGTAAATTGAATTGTTTTCATAATTTCTTTTTCAGATTGTTCATGTTAGTATACAGAAATGCAACTGATTTTTGTGTGTTGACTTTGTATCTTGCCATTTTGTTGAACTCCTTTATTAAGTCAAGTTCTTGTGTATGTGTGTGTAATCTTTTAGGATTTTCTGCATATAATATTATATAATCTGTGAACCAAGATAATTTTACTTCCTTCTTTCCAATTTGGAAACTTTTTAAATTTTTCTTACCTAATTGTTCTGGTTAGAACTTCAGTATATGTTTCCAATGGAAGTAGTGAAAGTGGGCATATTTGTTTTGCTCCTAATCTTAGAGGAAAAGCTTTCAGCCTTTTATCATTGAGTACAATGTTTGATGTGGGTTATGGCTTTTATTAGATTGAAGTAGCTTCCTTCTATTCCTAATTTGTTGAGAGTTTTTATCATAAAAGGGTGTTGAATTTTGTCAAATGATTCTTCTTCATCAATTGAGATGATTATGTGTTTTTTCATTTCCTTCATTCTGTTAATGTGGTGTATTACATTGATCAATTTTCATATGTTGAATCATCCATGCATTCAGAAATAAATCCTACTTGGTCATGGTGTATAATCCTTTTAATATGCTGCTGAATTTGATATGCTAGTATTTTGTTGAATATTTTTGCCTCAATAAGGGATATCAGTCTGTAATTTTCTTTTCTTGTAGTGTCTTTGTCTGGCTTGTTATCAGGGTAATGCTGGCCTCATACAATGAATTAGGAAGTGTCCCCTCTTCTTCAGATTTTGGAAAAGTTTGAGAAGAATTGGTATTCTTTAAATGTTTGGTAGAATTAATCACTGAAGCCATCAGATCCAGGGCTTTTCTTTGTCTAGAAATTTTTTTTATTACTGTTTCAATCTCCTTGTTAGTTATAGGTCTATTCGGATTTTCTTTTTTTTTTTTTTTTTTTTTTGTAGTGGTACAAGGGCCTCTCACTGTTGTGGCCTCTCCCATTGCGGATCACAGGCTCCGGATGCTCAGGCTCAGCGGCCAGAGCTCACGGGTCCAGCCGCTCTGCGGCATGTGGGATCTTCTTGGACTGGGGCATGAACCCATGTCCCCTGCATTGGCAGGTGGACTCTCAACCACTGCGCCACCAGGGAAGCCCCAGATTTTCTTTTTTTCATGATTTAGCCTTGGTTAGGTTTTGTGTTTCTAGGAATATGTCAGTGGTCATTCTTGACTCTCTTTTCACCTCTACTTTGTCTTATCCTTTGCACCTCTCTGTTTCTTATCATAGCTCAGAGCTGTGTCATTTCTCAATAGAATTACCATAATGCCCTCTTATTTGGTCAACCTATCTCAAGTCTACCTAAACCCCTCCCCCTCCCCAAAACACACACACACACACACACACACACACACACACACATACACAGAAGCAACTCAGGTTTAAAACTGTTGCTAGATTCATGTTTCTAAGATGCAAAACTGACTCCCTCTTTTTCTTATTTAAAAGACATTAACTGTTTCCCATTGTACAATTTAAAAAACTTCCAAACACTTTAGCTTGGTAAGTGAGCTCCTTCACAATTGGCTCTTGCCTATCTGTCCATCCCTGTCCCCTGACCCACTGCTCTGTTCAGCCTCCTTTAGCTTCTGCTTTTAGCTCCCTACAAACTATGCTGCTTCTGTTTTCCCCATATTTATGTTCTTTGGTACTTTGCCTAAAGGTACTTTGCCTTTTTTTGCTCATCATCCTTGCCTCACTCAGGAACTACTGGACATTCCTTTTGTGTTCCCCTCATACCATACATTTTTTAAAGTTACTTATTATGCTTCAAATATAGCTCTGCTTTGCCCTATTACCTTTCAGGAAAGGGACAGTGTAGCATCGTTTTCTTTCCCTTCAGTGCTCCACTTTGTTGCCTGGTCCATAATGAATCCTCAGTAAACGTTTGATGAAAGGCTAAATGAATGCAGTTACCCCTTCTTATCACTACCACACCACTGTGGTTAAATAGCAGAAAAGAGAAGTGCTTCTAGGAAAGAAGTTAAGAATGTCATTGTCCGCCCCCGCCCCCGCCCCTCCCCGTCACCCACTGTAAAAGTCCAGAAACTCTTCTCATCTAGGTATGACTTTTCTCACATTTGGGGGAGAAAAATGCCACCCTGGAGGTTATTACCCTTTGATAAAACGCACTTGGCAAGTCTGGAGGAGAAGGTGGAGCCCCCGGGGGAGCAGGGACCACCCGCAAGCAACAACATTCAGAGATTTTCACTGCAGCTTCATCCCCTACTGCACCCACTTCAAGAATGTCTTTCAGCCCGGCAATTATTAGAAAACATGTGAAGGCCCCAGAAAATGTACGATTTTTTATGAAAATATGGTCTCTGTGCATTTTCTAGAGTACAGGGAGAGTTTAGGAGTTATTCTCTATTCTTAGGAAGAGGTGGTAGGGAAAAGGTAGGGGGCATGTTGATTCCCCACAAGTAATGAAAAACATTTTAAAAATGAAAAGCACAGTTTCTTGCCAAAACATTGTGTAATTTCTATGAACCAGGAAAATAAAGTCATATGCTCATCTCATGTGTGGGAGCTCTTCCTAATCACTGAGCAAAAATTATTTACAAAGTATACTGCTGCTTGTGTGGGTGGCATGCACATGAAGCCACCTCAGTAATTCTTAACACTACTACTAATTATGACACAAGCTAATATTATATTGTACTTACTATTTGCCAGTCATAGTTCTAAGTGTTTTGCATATACTAATCCATAGCTCAATAAATTAAACATTAATATACAGAGGACTTTTTAAAGAACTCATCGAGTTTAGGTAGTTTTTAATGCTTATCATTGTATGGATGGTAAAATTAAGGTCCAGAGTGGTTAAGACTCTTCCTCAAGGTCCTGGAGCTGGTGACTGTGAGAGCCAAAAATTCAAGGCGTCTGGAACAGCATCACTGGATTCAAAAGAGCTCTGCGGGGTGAGGCCTCCAGCCCTGAACCTGCTGTTGCACCGTCTATGGTTCTGCTCACGAAGGCTGAATCCTAGATATTGCACCGTTGTGTGAACGTAAGTTTTATACCTAACCATTAAAGTGTTACTCCTAATGTATGGACGTGCCTGACGACTCTTAGACTTAAAGGTATATATAATTCAATTTATAAGTGGAGAAACATCCCTTAAGCTGGCCCAAGTCAAGACAATCTTGTCCCAACATGAAATCATCCCATGCATGGCAAACTTCGCCCTGGGCCTGTGTCGGGCTCTGATTTTAAGAAAAGAAAAGAGGTCCATCCAGTTAGCCATTCATCAGATATGAAGCTCCCACTGTGTGTCTGGTACTGTGTTCGGGGCCAGGTAGAGACATGGACATATAATTAGAGGCCCACCCACATGTGTTTGGTGTCCTAAAAGAGTCCATTTTTATTTCTAGACTGAGCTGTGCTTTCCATTGATTGTCATTTTTTTCTGTTCTTGTTTTTTATGGAGCTTAATAGTTTCTTTTCTTTACCTTGGCCTTGTGAGAAGCACGGGGTATAAATACCCATAAGAAATGAAAAAGAAAGTGATAAAGAGTTGGGAAAGTAATGGTGAGAAAAGGAAAGAAAGTAATCATGTATAAAAAAATAATTAACTGCAAATAGCGGAAATGCTTGGAGAAATCAAAAGTCAGTTGATTCTTCAGAGAAGACGTTGGAGTCCCACATGGACCAGGCAGGTCTCTTTGGGGACAAGTGTGGTGTCCACTTCCTGCTTAGAATGTAAAGCCACACCTGGTGGCCCCCGGAGAAAAGGAAAAGGGTGACGATGTCCTTAGCACCTGGGCCAGGCTAGACCTGGGTTATTTACTCCAGTAACTGGATGAAACTTAACCAGGACAAAATATGAGTTAAAAAAAAAAAATCTCTTACGAGAAGCCAGACTTACACTTTGAGAAATGTGGCCATGCATTGGATACACAAGGTGGAGGAAGTCAAGGAAATGTGAGAAAGCAAAGATGGTTGCAGGAGTGAGCACAAGAAACAAGACAGCATTAAATGAAAGAAAACTGTTCGTCCAAGTGGTTTTGTTTGTTTATTTGTTTGTTGTAAACAATGAGTGTGCTAAGGGTTTGACAAGTGTGATACATGTTTAGGTAAAGGGACGAAGAAGGTTAAGGACCGCAGGAAAACTGAACACCCAGAGCAAAGGTAGGATTGGAGAAGGAGATACTTATAAGGGAAGATAAAACCACACATATCGTGGAGGCTCAAAATCAATTAAATGTTTGAGTTGCATATTCAAATGAAAACAAACAAAATGTCAGAGTTCTGTTGCCTGATCGGGTTTGGAAGCCTTGAATCTAAAGTTGGCAAGCCTTACATGCTCTGCATTCAATTACTGCTCAGAACTCTCTTTGACCTTCAAAACAAACAGGGCATTTTGCAGAGATCCGGACAGCAGGGAGGAAAGGCTCATGTGTGTTCCATCTGATATGGCACTAGACATTCAGCTGTATGATTCCCTCTATCACACAAAAGAGCCAGCTGCAGCAGTGTCGTCCAAAATCTGGAGTCCTTTCCAGTTAGAAGCCTCAGGAAAATCATACCAAAAAAATGAGTTTATTTTCAATGAAAATAGAATTCAGGCTAGAAGAAAAAGCCCCTTGACTTTTATTTGTTTAGAGACCCAAATAAATTAAAATATGAATCACTTCCTAGTGGATGTGTTTCAGATGTGGGAAATGAGAACAAAAGAAGAAGAGGTGAGAAGAAGAGGAAGAAGAGAAGAAAGAGGAGAAAAAAAGATTAATGAGGGAGGGAAGAGGAGGTGGAGAAGAAAGAGAAGATTAGGAGGTCCTTTGCTCCCTGAGCTAAGATATTTTACATATATTATCACAGTTAGTCTCACAACTCCCCTGGGAGGTAGGCTTTATAATTATATGCATTTAGAGAAGAGGAAAGCAAGGCTTTGAGAAGTTGCCCATGGTTTCATAGTTGGCAAGAGGTAGAGCCAGACCTCCCACCCAAATCAATCTGCCACCAAATTCCAGGTTTTCAAGATAGGCTCAAAGATCAGGGGAATTTTCACTTCTGTCCCAGTTACCTAAGATAGCTGCGTGGCTGCCAGACATTGAGTGTACCAGTGCTCCCAGAGCAGTGACTTTCTTAGTGGGAGAAATTTGGAAAAATAAATTTTAACCAGGTATTTTGTACATTATATGTGAATAAAGTAAATTATGACTTAAAGAAAAATGCCTCTGTTTCTCCAGTCCCACTCAATTGTCTACTTAAAGGTGATACAATCATCTGAATTCTAACATAAAGAGATGAGAAATATATAAGCCCTTGAGGAAGCAAGAAATGGAAGGAAATAATTTTTAGGGGGAAAAATATCATCTACTAGCTTAAAACTGCAAACAGAAAGGACTACTTTTCCAGTGGCTTCCAAGACAGGAGTCTCTGTTTCCCACTCTTTGAGAATGATTAATGAATTGACCTCCTGTGTGCCACTTTGAAAACATACCGAATGTGCTTAGTTTGGCAGACTAGGAGAGGAAGAGCTATTCACACAGAACAAAAAAGGCTGCTGTTTGCCAGTAGCTATTAACTCGTGGCTATATCAACACTTGGGCTGTTAACAATAATCTTATCCAAGAGTCTATTCTTGTAGAACCTCGGGGGTTGAAGAAATATTTTATTGGCAGCATCCCTAAGCCTATAAGTAGCGATATGTTTTGACAGAATGAAGCCACACAATTCTCACCTAGTCTTGGGTTGACTTTCTTAGGAGATAGTCTGAGGCTGAAAATAAAAAGCATATCCACCTCCCTTCACCAAAGAAATAGATTTTACACTCAAACCCTGATGTTGCAATTTCTTTCAAATTTTTCAGTACTCACAGATTCTCTAAACTTATAACCTTCTAGGCTTCTAACCCAAGCTTTTTTTAAAAAAATGTTATATTTATTTATTTATTTATTTTAATTTATTTTTGGCTGTGTTGGGTCTTTGTTGCTGTGTGTGGGCTTTCTCTAGTTGCAACGAGCAAGGGCTACTCTTCTTTGTGGTGCTCGGGCTTCTCATCGCGGTGGTTTCTCTTGTTGTGGAACACGGGCTTTAGGCGCACGGGCTTCAGTAGTTGTGGCACGCAGGCTCAGTAGTTGTGGCTCGCGGGCTCTAGAGTGCAGGCTCAGTAGCTTGTGGGATCTTCCCGGACCAGGGCTCAAACCCGTGTCCCCTGCATTGGCAGGAGGATTCTTAACCACTGCACCACCAGGGAAGTCCCCCAAGCATTATTTTTAACCTATGCTCACAAGACCTCTTGACAATATTGATGTGCTCTCGACATTACATCTATTTTGTGATCAGCTACTGTTGAAATACTTCCTCTTGTTGTCATACACTGGCTCTTAGTTTTGGGAGAAACTACAAATCTCTACTAAAATTGAAAGTTTATTGGTCTTGAAACAATGTCCAGAGCTAGAAAAGAGAAAATTGGGAGTAGGGGCAAACTAAGTTTGTAATAAAAAGTGGAAAAAATAGCCGAGAGCACAAGTAGAAGGTTCTATTGGGAATTAATCATTTCTGTCTACTGGGTCCAGCAGTGAGTGTAATGACAAGAGGATAAGTGTTGTGGACAGGCAACAGCGGGTCCTTAGCAATAAGCTGTTAACAAGAGCCTGGCAATTGGTTCACTCTATCTGACGATCTATTGCTATAATTCCAAGTTCTAATTCTTGGGACTTTTGTGTCTTTTGTTTCACATATTTGCGCATCAAATATCCTCTAAGTATTGGTGACTTGCTGATAACTCCGCTAGGTACTAGGGCCACAAAATACAGTGGGACAAATTTCCCGCCACCAAGGAGAAGGAGATAAGAGCAGAATATAACAAGCGGTATGAGAAGGGTGTGCAGATGGGGCTGTGGGAACAGAGACATGGAGTATTCGACCCAAAAGAGGGGGCAGGAGAAGATGAGACACTTCAGCTGTGTTTTAAAAGATGCAGAAGACAGAGAAAACACATACAGATATTAAGGAAGTGCAGTAAGATCAGAATTGTAAGAGGTGCTTAACGAAATGTAAGTAATTCAGTAGAATTGGAGCAAAGCTGTATGGATTAGTAATGAGGAGCCACCCAATCATGTGGTGCATTGAAATGAAAGGAATCTGGGAAGGGAACTCAGAAGTTTCCAGATTCAAATAGTAGTTCCATTGGGCTATATGGCCTTAGGCATATTACTTGTACTTAACTGTTTTTTAGCAAATATTTGTCAATATTACATGCATAGTACATGGCAGTGCCAACTGATGATATCGTGAGAAGGAGGAAAAGAGCAAAAATGAGAAAATATAAGAAAGATGACTTCCTGAGTCTCCCAAACAAAATAGGTGCTGAATTTTATAAATTACGGTCCCCAAAAGGATGGCTGTGGCGCCATCTTCCCCCTTACATGTGCTTTGGTGGCAGTGGCTGCATAGTCACAACATAATACTGGCAGATAGTTATTTTTAGGAGTCCTGCCTTCATGACCCCACTGTCATTTTAATGTAGCTCCTCCTCATGGATGTATTGAAGAGAAAATAGGCACAAGCATAGGATCACCCTGTAGGCAGTTTGGTCTCTGTTCTGCCACATTAATTGTCCTTAGAAAAAGTATTTAATTTCCACATGGGTTTGTTTGTTGACTTCTCCAGGAGGTGGATTGCACATGATGAGCTTTAAGGTTAATTCAGCTCTTAATTACTTGGTTCATCAAAGAAAATCCCATGAATTCACTTCTGTTTAATTCACAAACTCTTTCCGAACATTGAAGATGTGTACAGCACTCAGCTAGATAGTCAGAAGATGAAGTGAATAAGGAGTGAAATGTTTGGCAGAAAATTAGCAACTGATAAAGTTTGCTGAGCATTTACCAACTGATAAACTCTTCACCTGTTGCAGCTCTTTAAAACCCTCATTATAATCATGTGAGGCAGTCACTAGTCTCTCCACTTTATGAATGAAATATCCAAGGCACAAAGAGTTTAGGTGATTTGTCCAAAATGACAGAGCTAATAAAGGTTAAAAACTACCTTTGACCCCAGGCAGTCTGGGTCCACCCTGTATTCTAAACTTCTGCCTTGTGCATGTTCTAGAAGCAGGGAGCAGTCTGATGTGGCTGAAGCATAAGGTGGGAAAGAGAAGAAAATAAAATGAGAAGAGGAGAATGAAGCCAACTTGTAAGGGCCTTGAATGCTGTGCTAAGGAAGAAAGACATTCTAATACAGCTGAGGAAGTAGTTTAGGTATAAGATAAACTACAGTAAAACACTTATGACAATGATGGCTGAGGGAAGCTTGCATTGCTAAGGAGACACGGAGACAATAGAGCATGGTGGGGACTGTGGTGAAATGAGAGACCTTGCATTTGGTGGTGAAGTGGGGAAAGAAAACCAGCCCGGCAAGAGAAAGTCAATCCAATGTTACCAGCTGCTCTTTCTCAGGAAAAACAGCAAATACCAGATGTTAATTTGTTTAATTATTAAATGTTGACCAGTACATATTTTTTAAACACCATGGACCAAACAAAACATGCCTCCCGGCCAGATGCAGCTGCAAGCGCCAGATTGTAATTGGGAGACATCTGTGCTTTTAAAAATGGTTCGTTTAATTTTTTTTTTTAACCTGGGAAGCAATGTAAGCACATTAGCATTTAAGAAAGATAAATCCAGTGGTAGTATAGAAAACAGAGTGGAGAGGGAAGGCCAGTTAGAAGATTGTGGTAGGAAAAAATGACAAAGGCTGGGGCTAGTGGCAGTGGAAACAGTGAGGCATGAAAAAGTTTTTAGCATAAAATTGATCCATTAAATGCGGCTGATGACAAGAAAGAAGGTATCAACGATAATCCAAGACTGTCTAGCTTTGATTAGAGGAAAGGTAATGTGTTGATGGAGACAAGAAACATAAAGGAAGAGCACATTTCTGGAAGAAAATAGTGAGTTCAATTTGAGAAGTGTTGAAATAGAGTTTAGGAAGCATTCACATAGTATCAAGCTTTTCTCAGCTTTTCTATTGTAAAGAATAGTCATTCTTTAGATTAAGTCACATCTGATCCACTGATCACAATCGCTTCTTTGGAAACACTAAGACTTTCTAGAACTTCTAAAAACTGTTTATTCTTGTGAGATTTAAGCACAAAATCAATTATCGACAAGAATTAGTAACAGCAGAATTGTAAACAGGATTATTGTTAAAGAATTTGGTCAATGTTCCTTTACGTTTTTTAGTCTCTTGAATGCATACAAATATATATATGTACAAAGATATATTTATTCTTTCAAAAAAAATTTTATTTATCCTACATGAAGGCATTGTGTTGGCTGGTGCCAGGAAAGTCAGGGGAAAAAGACACAGTTCCTGGCTAGAAGCAACTCACCATCTGATAACAGGTGAATA
Source organism: Physeter macrocephalus (assembly GCF_002837175.3). NCBI lineage: Eukaryota > Metazoa > Chordata > Mammalia > Artiodactyla > Physeteridae > Physeter > Physeter macrocephalus. The sequence goes on from NC_041224.1 coordinate 164,967,755, forward strand.
AATAATTATAACATGAAACAAAAATTGCCAGAAGAAAAGAAGGTAAATGTAATTGGAGGACTCTGAAAGTTATAAAGTTAAGGACTGACAAATGAAGGTCTTGTTAAACGAAGCAGGTCTTCTCCTAAACCCTGCCAAGAGATATTCCTTGCTGACCTGGCTAAACCCACAAGATTTCTCTGAATCTCCAAACTTTTACACTTTAGCATGATTCTTTTCTAAGCAGCAGCTCCAGCTTCTGAGTGACAAAACTAGAAGTTATTCTAAATTTAATATTTAAACAATATCAAGCAGTGTCTTATGGAACAGCACTTCCATTCTCTAAGGTCTATGTGTTAGAGAACTTTTTTTTTTTTTCCAAATATTTAATTTCAAGAGCCATGTGTGGCTCATGAAGTTTGTTCTCTAAGACTACTATGTCTCTTCTTATTGGTGCAAGAGTTCTAACACCTTCACAGATATTACCAGAGATATTTACACTTTAAACTGCACTATATATGGCTGCAGCTAAATTAAAGGAGACTACTTTAGTCTCCTTTTATACCATATTATTTATAGAATTTAGAGTATATGAGGCCTACTCCAGGAGCACATGTCCCTTGTGATTTTTCATTCTTTTACTGAGACCAGATAGACACTACTTGGGAAGACAGTGCTGGGATGTCAGCAGTGAGGCAGTAAATTTATTTTGTAACTTTGTAACTCCTGTAACTTTATTTTGCCTTTGGGTTGCATGGAGGATGCTCACCCTTCTACTATGTAGAGCACGATGTTCAGGAGTTGACATTGTCCTAATAAAATGGAAAGATGGGATGTTTTGCTCCCTGAGGGAAGCAAATATTTTTATGGATGAGGACACAAGGGTCATTTCGGTAACTCTCACAAGGTCACACCGTTAGTGGATTAAGGACTTCAATTCAAACATCATGGATCCTGACTCAAAGTCCAGTGATTTTTTCTTGTTCTTTTTCTACCACTATTTTATTAAATACACAAATATTAACCTATAAAAACCCTATGATAAGATTGACTTTTGACATAACAATGTGAGGAGCTTCACTGATCTGCTCCCCAGTGAAGCTAATGAAAATTATTTCTAAAAGCAATGATTTAAAAGCCAATGATGCAGGTATCATCATTATTAATATTATTCCTATTTTTACAAATTAGGAACTGAGGCACAAAGAGGTTAAGTGACTTGCCCAAGGTCATGTGTAAAAGCTCAGATATGAGCCTAGTTGGTTGGTTCTAGAGCACATCCTCAGGCTGGGAGAGGAGTGTTGATGGACAACATATTTTAAATTATTTTATTCTAAAGGAAGAAGGGTATAAATGAGATACTATTTATTTCAGGCTTAGGAGTCATTCAGAGGAACATGTTCGATCCTTGCTTTCTTACCCATCTGTGGTGTTATCCTGGGGAAAAAACAAAATCGGAGTCTCAGTTTACTCATCAAGATGATGGAGATGATAAACTCTCCCTCCCTGGACTGCTGGAATAGCTAAAGAAGACATAGGCTTTTGAAGGAGCGTACCTAACACCTGAGATGTGGCAATGCCTATTTATCCATCCCTAATCTCGCCTCTCATTCCTCCCTCCAAATGTTAGAATGGATTTTTACAAGTTGAGAAAGTTCACAAAATGAAGATTTTACGTATATGATAAGGATGTGAAATGGAAAAGTGAGTATCTCTGCCAACCTAGTATGTCAACCTTAGTATGACAGGTATTGGTCACCAAAGGAAAATATAACAGCAAAATTCAGATTTTCAAAGTACCCTTCTAATAATCTGTATCACAGCTCATGAGATCCTCACACACAGGGAGCGCAGAGAGTGCACCAGCAGAGGCGTCATGGTAGAGTTTTATTTTTGTTATTTGAAAGAAAGGGAGACGCTGCTCTATTGAACGTTTACTTGCCCCACTGGAAGGGTTCTTAGGGGAGTTGGACACACCCCTTAAAGGGTGCAGATTGCTCCCTTAGAGTGGGGGACACAGGCGAAGGGGATCTGACCCTTATCCTAAAAATCAAGGGGACAGAGAGGGCAGGCAAAAAAAGAAGTGGTTTCAGGAATCAGGGATGTGCCTTTATTCCAAGAGTTAGTCAAAGTAATGGATGTGTGAGTACTGCCCATGGACCAGATGTGGGAGAGACATTCCTGGAGCTGTGTTTCATTCCTGCCTTGGAAGATTCTTTGGAAATTAATGGGTCTCCAACAGGGAGAGGTCTGTATAGAACGGAGCTCTGGGAAGCCAGTGGCTAAATGGAGAAATCACAAATATTCATGAACTGAGTGGTTGGAAGAACTTCACAAAGGAAAAAGAAAAGTGTCGATTTTACACATCTCACAGGACAGAGCACAGAAAGCCATCATAAGACCTCATTCAAAAGCAAGAAATTCTCTTTCCCTTTTTATTCTCCTCTCCCTACCCTCTGAAACTGTGGGAGTGGAGAGAAAGTAACAGAAAAGCAAAGATGAAAGAAGTTACTTGGGGGAGGAAAGAAGATTTTCTTTAGGGTGAAAATGAAATTTTTAATATCTAGGATTTAACATTTAAAGTTCAGAGCTGCTAGTTTGGTGGGTTTTTTGTTTGCTTTTGTTTTTACCTTAAAGTAAACATGGGGCTACTTATTTCCAAGAGTGAGTAGAATAATCTCATCTGATTTTTGTTTTAAGGATGTCAATAAATAAATTGTATTTATATAAATTTTAATGAGACAAATTGAGACAAATATACAATTGCATTTTGATCAAATCTCAAAAATCATGGTAGTTCAATATGTCAGATTATTATATTCAGACATAAATATATGTGATATGTGTTCTACTCGATAATTGTTAGAAGAAATAACAGATATATTCAATAACAAAAGATCATTTTTCTTCCCTCTTCTTTTTCCACCCAATGTAACTTTCATATTAGCAGACTGAGTTTAAATTTTAGGGAGCATTTTTTAGTTGTCTCAATACCTGAAAGTCAAATACATCATTACAATGTTCTGTAGGTCATAATTTAGTGGGTGATATTAGTACTAGTGACGGATTCACTCTCTCATGCCTGATTGCTTAGTGTCTGATTATGTGGGAGAAGTATCTCAAGACCATGTATGGGTTACATTGCAAGAATCATTGCTGGATGGTTGGTATAAACAATATCTAACAAAGGAAAAACATGATATCTTAGTACAAGAACAGTCTATAAGTAATGAAACAAGTTCTCACTTCTGACCTGTCAGTAACTACTTTTGTAACCCTAGATTGATAGTAAACTCTTTCTGTCTCAGTTTTCTCAGGTGTAAGCTGGAATTGATAGTAATCTAACTACCTCAGAGTTTGTGCGTGTGTGTTTTTTAAGCAAATTAGCTTTATCTATGACCAAGGGATACATACTGGGAAAGTGCATCAAAAGGAAAAAGAGGTGAATTTCCTTTATACGCCTTTCATTTGGGTCGATATGAAGGACAGCCTAAGTTTTGCTGGAAACACAGATAAAGCTATCATCTATACATAATGGCCAGTTGGAAAATTGTTTTACATTTATCAATATATAACAGTATCCAGAGGTACCAGTTAGAAGAAATAATAAAACAGCCAAAACATGGAGTACCTCTTTCATATTTTGATGGTAAAATAGACAGAGCAATCATACAGTGAATTTTCTCAGTGATAAGTGTTTCATAGGTGATTTTCCTCCTGGAAGTGCTATGTTGCACAAATAAATAATTAAATAAAATGAAATAAAATAAAGAAATTATCTTTATTCCTATTCTGGAATCCTGGATCTGGTTGAGATTTAGATTCTGATTCACTAAATCTAGGATGGGACCTACAGTTCTACAGTTATAACAAGTGCCCAGGTGATAAGGATACTGTTGATCTGTGGACCATCCTCTGAGTAACAAAGTTTAAGATTTGGCATTTTCATTGCTCAGTACATACCTGAGAAAAACTCTTGCTCATGGACACCAGGAGACAGGTACACAAATATTCCCAGCAACATTGTACATATAAACTGTGGAAACGAAGTAAATGTTAATCATCAAAATAATAGGTTAATAAAGTTTTTGGTATATTCACCCAATGGACTTGTATGCACAAATGAGAAATAATGTTATAGTGATAACAACATAAAAGTACCTTATAAACATAGTATAGAGCAAAAAGAAAGAAACAGAAATCTACAAAAAGAATAACATTTTATAAAGCATAAACAGTAATAAAACTAGACAGTTAATTATTTTAGAAATATAGATAATATAAACAGTTTTAAGGCATAAGAAATAAGTACCAAATTCAATACATGGTTACAATGTATTCTACATATGGTGAATATGGAATCTGTAAGTTCTATCACTTAAATTAGGATGTGAGTTCATAATTATGTTTAATTACTCTGCTTCATATCTTATACATTGCCTATATTCCTTTATGTATATGACATAGTAAAAGAAATTTACAAAATGTCTAGAAACAATCTAAACTGGGAAGGAAGAGTAGAAAAGGGAAGTAGATTGAAAGGAGAATTTGCTTTTCACTTCATGTATTTTTCAATAGTTTGATTTCTTTCATTAAAAATATATTGTGACATGATAAAAAGGGGGAGCAGTAAATGAACAGACTGCACTCACCCAGGAAGGCACATCTTTTTTACAAGAGAAGCTTCCAGTTAAAAGCCCATGGACTGCATTACAGGTTCAGATGTCTTTGGGTTGCTGTCATCATCTGTTTTTCTTTTTTCCTTTAAATTAGAAGCAACCTTTCCAATGGGAAATTTGACACACAAAATACTTGGATTTCTAGCTGTTTCAACTAATCAGAAACTCTGACAAATACTGACCCCTTCTCCACAGGCACACGGCAGCTCTCAGCTGGAGCAGAGAGGCAGTTGCATCATTCTGATGAGCAAGCTGGCCATGCTGCCATGTTGCTATCTGACCTATATCACATCACCTGCATGGTCTCTGTCAGTCTTTAATTTCATGTCTGGCCCACATCATAATGGTACCTAAACAAAGCTTATTTTGGGGGTGGAGGGAAGACTCTGGGTTTGAATCCTAGATTAGTCTCTTACTCATGTGTGAGCCTTGGCAAACTACACCCTAACTTGTACACTTTCATCTGCAAAACTCTGTTTCATGATCTGTAATATGAAGGGCTAATAGCACCTACCTCAGAGAATTCTGCCAGGTAAAATATTTTACAGAGGGACTAGAATAGAGTAGGTTCTTAACAAATATTAGTGAGCAATTAATAAACATTAGTAAGCACTCAATAAATATTAGCTGCTGCTGTTATTGAACCTTTTATGATCTTTACGATGAAAAGGGGCATGTCTATGCAAATTTCTAAAAGCACATCATAATAAAAGGGAGGTATACGTGACTAAAAAATACTCTAAGTCCCAGAACTTACTAAATATGGAAAATAATTCAGGGGTTATTAGAGGGAGAAGGCAGCCAAAAACTAGCTTCAGCAAGATGAAGAGAACACTAAAAGAGAATAATTTCAAGTTGCAGTGATGAAAGAAGAAAGAAAAAGGAAAGCAAATAAAATACCTAGTGGTTATCAAGAGGTATAGAAAGAAAAAGAAGAGCTTCTGCTGAGGGAAGGAGAGTGTACACATCAGAGACACAGACGTGAGGAAATTTTACAGAGAAAGGAAAGAAAGGGAATGAGAGAGAGAACAAAAGCATGAATAAATCATTAAAAGGAAGGAAGACCAAAAAAAAAAAAAAGAAAGTCCATAGTAAATGATACTCAAGTCCAATTTTACAGAGAAAGGAAAGAAAGGGAATGAGAGAGAGAACAAAAGCATGAATAAATCATTAAAAGGAAGGAAGACCAAAAAAAAAAAAAAAAAAAAAGAAAGTCCATAGTAAATGATTCTCAAGTCCAGAAAAAAAAGAAAAATGAAATTAGGATGATATATTGTGCTTCAGGAATACAAGGAATCTGTCAGTTCTGAGGAATCATGGAAAGGGGAGAAGAGGTTTTGTGTAAAATCTTGAAGGACAAGTAAGGTAAATATAAACATATCAGAACTGAAAAAGAAGATCATGAAAGCAGATAATTAAAACACAGAGGTCAGAGTTACAGCCTTTGGAGCCCAAAATAAATAAACTTTTTTGATTGTGAGTCTAGGAAATGAGAAGTGGTTGTACCCAAAGTAACTCTATTTGGAACCATCACAAGGTGTGTAGACATTTGAAAAGTAAATGAACTCTGAGTCAGATGATTATGGATGTGAATTGTGAGAAAAGACAGATTTGACGTTGTCGCATGTTCTGCAGCCACCGTCTCTCCCCCTGCCAATGGCACTGAGAAACACAGGTGGATAGATTACTTTTACTTAAGGCTATGTCTCCTTTCCTTCAAGGAGAAAAATGGTCATATTTGGAGGGACTATACATTCATTTAGAAAGAAAAAAATGATAGGACTAAAAATAACTAAAACTAAACAAAGGAGGCAAATATATATAATCAGTCTGAAATGGATACAGAATTTTTTTTAGTATTTATTTATTTATGTATTTTGGCTGTGCAGGGTCTTAGTTGCAGCACACGGAGTCCTTAGTTGCAGCCTGCAGACTTCTTAGTTGTGACACGCATGCAGGATCCAGTTCCCTGACCAGAGATTGAACCCAGTCTCCCTGCACTGGGAGCGCGGAGTCCCACCCACTGGACCACCAGGGAAGTCCCTGGATACAGAATTTTAAAAGTTTACATGTATGCACCCACATAGAGATTGGACAAATACTCATAAAGTGTGAGTCACAGGATGGCTAGGGTTTATGTGCAAGAGAAAATAGAAAAATTTGCCTTTTCAGATCATTAATAGCTTTCTTAAATGCTGGATCAATTGGAAAAGGTGTTTGGAAGATGAAGGCATTCCTACAGAACAGGAAAGTGGTTCAAATACCAGAGGAAATATCAAGGTGAGAAGGTTTCCTCTTTGTCAGGACATCAGAGTCTAGAGGAGTGTTCAAGACAGGGCTAGAGGAGGTGCCCTGAGAAAAAAGAGTGAAGTGAACAAAATTAATAGCAGCCAAGACATTTCCTGTTTTAAATTCATTTACTGAAAGCAGTGGGGACCAAACAAAGCTGAGAGACTGGAGCACAAATCAGAGAGCAAAATGAGGGCTGTTTATGTTGATCAGTTCAAAGTGAAAGAAAGAAAAAAAGAGAAAAGAAAGACAGAAAGAAAGAAAGAAAGAGAGAGAGAGAAAAGGAAGGAAAGAAAGAAAGAAAGAAAGAAAAACAAAGAAAAAGAAAAAGAAAGATCAAGTCAAAAATACAGACATTCTACAACTTATGTTCATGAAGAAAGAAGAGTGTTGTGGGTTTAGAAATCAAAGCGGATGGCAAAAAAGCATGTGAAAAAGAGGAATAGGAAAATTAAACTGTTTAAATTTTAAGGAACTATTTTTAAGGAAAAATATATAGATTCCTACTAGGAAAATCAAGGATGAAGAACTAATTGATTCAATGGGAGATTCACTCCACAACCTGGAGACAGGGCAATCAGCAGATATGATAAAGAAAGCTGTCCCTAGGCTCAGTGATCTGGCCTTAAAGTAGACATCTTAGTGTATTTAAAAATCATTTGAGTAAAAATGAAATAGCTACCACAATATAGGAAAGATTTTTATGATAGTATTTTTTACAGGCTGTTTGAGAAGGTATCAAAAACTAGAAGTGGCAACCATCACTGTGCTGATTAAATGGTTTTGCTGGGAAAGATGCTAGTGTAACAGAAAGTGTGATATATGTAGCCCATGCAGTCCTGGATCATAATGTATTGGGTAGATTGTATTCTGGTGTCATGACAAAGGAGAGCATTGCTAAGGTTATTTTATACTATTTAAGTCAAGAAAATCTTGCAGGAAGGTGATATGATAGTTAAGTTGGGAAATCATAGGAATGTGTTGTAGACCAGGTATGTAACCGTTATCCATCAAAGGTGGAAACTAAATTACATTGATAAGGGGCTGAGGTTAAACTAATTGTTCTGCACTTCTATGTGAAATCTTCAGAATTTTTCCAAAGGAAAAAAACATGTCCCATTTGAAAGAAAATAAATGTAAAGGTGAAAAAAGACAATGATAAGCCAGTTGGGTCCAGTCATATCTCATGCAGATGAGATCATTCTGGAAATAATGAAAGCAAAAGAGATGAGAAAATTTAAAATAGGTGACAAGTACACAAGAAAATATGGAGAAAAGTACAACACAATAAAAGGAAAGGGAAGAAACTTGTATTGAAGCTACACAAGATGACAGCTGATCTTTATGCTTCCTGTTCAAATTTCACAACCAAATTATAGAAAATATTATCATTTCCATGTTACAAATTAGAAAATCAAGAATTAGGCAGGTTAAATAACTTGTCCAAGGTCACACAGCAAGCAAATGTAGAGCTGAAACTAAATTCACTGACTCTCTCACTGCTAAGCTTTTATCTACACACCATTGCTTTTCAAAACAAAGACATAAAAGTGAGAAATAAAGGGAAATACAATTCTATTGAAGCTGTATAGTTGAAGAATGGGTGTGTATTGTCTGTAGAGCATGAGGCTGTAACAAATTAAAAAAAAAAGGAAAAGAAAGAAATGTTGGCACGATTTCTACTCGGTAGTCAAAAGACAGTCCTCTGCGATAATACGCAAAAGTGTGTCTGACCACACGAATGCTTGGGAGCTGAAATATGTGGTAAACACCCAGGCTAGCAGCAAGGAGCTGCTAGAGTTTGAGCTAGAGTTGTTTGAGCTAGAGCTGTTGTTAGGGAAACAATTCTTTCTGAATAATACATAATTAAAGTAGATTAAGTGTTCCTTGACTTCTCTTTTGCTGCTATTCAAATATATCATTGCCACTTTGCCTCATTAAAGGAGCAATTCTCCTTAAAGTATGCCATTGGGGAGTGAGGTAAGACTCACTGTTCTCACTCAAAGATCACTCTGGGAATAGAATACCTGGAATGTTTTTGTTCCTTGAAGAATCTGGAATGTCCCATTGGAGTATTTACGTTAAAGCACAATCCCCCTTGATGAAATGATGCCTATACTCAGGTTGTAAAGGCACGCTACATCTTTTTAAGTTCCAGGAGGCACAGAATTGAACAGTAAAACCGATAAAATGAAAACTAACATAGAATGAATTTTAAAATATATTTTATTAGAACAAATAACACATAATATGTAAAGTATGGGGCTCCCTTTATACAGTTCCACTTTTTTTTTTTTAACTTTTTTTTTTTTTTTTTTTTTTTTGCGGTACGCGGGCCTCTCACTGTCGCGGCCTCTCCCGGTCCGGAGCACAGGCTCCGGACTCGCGGGCTCATCACGGGCCCAGCCGTTCCGCGGCATGTGGGAACTTCCCGAACCCGTGTCCCCTGCATCGGCAGGCGGGCTCTCAACCACTGCGCCACCAGGGAAGCCCCTACAGTTCCACTTTTGTAAAATTTTTATGAAATACAATTAAATGAAATTTTATATGGAACGTATGAATGGTACATGGTGATATTATAGGCAATATTTTTTTCTATATTTTCTGATTTTTCTACAGGAAAAATGCACGCTATATATAAATATATATATTTATAAATGTATTTGTATATATTAAAGCCTGCATTCAAAAGTAAATCCCAATTTCAAGCCACTCTTAGAGATAAAATTAGTATAATTGTCACACTGGCTGAAGTTGACTTTGTTTTTTATAATATAGAATGTTTTCATACCTAATTAACCCAGAATTTATGGACCTTTACACATCAGCTTAATACCCCAAGAAAACTGTTGTAAGCAAATTAAGAATGTAAGTAGTCAAATGAACAAAACTTTAAAAGTTATCGGAAGTATTATTTCTATTAATATTATATTAATTACAATCAAAATAATATTTATAATTATATTAACACATTAGTAATAATAATTATTATTATTTCCTGAGGTTACTATATACCAAACACTTTTGTGAAGTGTTTCATATCACTTAACTTAGTTGAATAATCATGTGATATAGATGCTGTAATTCTTTCAGTTTTCACCAATAGAGAGGCTGAAGCAATGCTAAAATGTTTTGATAACAACCATGTAAATTAACAATAAGTTCATAAAAACAATGCCTTGTGAACACACTGAAATAAGTCAGGCATGATTGATGTTTCTTAAACCTATTGTTCATGAATCACTAATCCTGACGGTCTTGAAAATAATCTTTTATTGTTCATCGAAAGGAAATTGCTATTTCTCCTTTCACTATCGAAATAAAATAGTTTAGAGAGCTCATTGATCCTAGTCACTATTCTTTAAAATATGTTCAGAATCCTCTGGAGCTAAAGAACCAAAATTCTGGAGGTGGAGTAAAAAGCACTCATGATTAAAATGCCTCCCAGGGATTTTTACATCTACCAAGATATGGTAACTGCTGTCTTAGTTCAGGCTGCTATGACAGAATACCATAAACTGGGTGGCTTATCAACATCAGAAATTTACGTCTCACAGTTGTGGAGGCTGGGAGGCAGAGATCGAGGTGCCAGCCTGGTAGAGCTCTGGTGAGAGCCCTCTCCCATTTTGCAGGCAGAGGACTTCTCCGTAGATCCTCAACATGGGAGAAAAGCCTGCTCTCTCCCCTCTCATAAGAGCACTAATCCCATTCACGAGGGCTTTCGGCCTCATGACCTAATTACCCCGCAGTGGCTCCACCTCCTAATACAGTTACACTGCGGATTAGAATTTAAACAGATCAATTTTACAGGGACACAAACATGCAGTCCATTTTAAATGCTGAGTTTCTATGGCAAATCATAACTAAAAAAGGCAATGGATTCTTGATCTTCACTTCCAGTTTAACCTGATTGCCTTTTGATGTGCCATTGAAAGTGGGAGGCAGGTGCCTTTTTTTTTTTTTTTTTGACTCCACAGTCTCAGTATCTGACATCCCCCAGAATAGCAGTACCTCAACATTACTTTCTCTACTTTTCTCCTACTTCTCCCCTCCTGCATTCTTGCCATTCCTGAGGGAATTGTGACCAAGATGGGAAGTACATTTGCCATCTTGGGCCTAGTATTGAATTGTTTAATTTCTATTTCCACATATGATATCCAGTGACTGTCTCCATGGTAACCAAATCAAATATTCCCACATAGGGGAATATTCTTCTTTCAAAAGATATAGAGATCAAAAAGTCTTGAGGAAAAAAGACTACCTCCCATCTTTCATAGAGCCCAACATTCTACTGGTAGAGGCAAACCAATACATAACTAAACATTAAATAAATAAATAAATAAATACAGTAAAATGTCAAACAGTGATAAGAGCTATGTAGAAAAATTGTAAAGTGCAAGATTATAGAATGACATATTGGGGTGAGAGGTTAGGTTCAATAGAAAAGGCCTCCTCTGGAATTGATAGTTGAGCTGGAACATAGGAGAGTGAAGCATCCAAAATTCTTGGAAAGAATGTTCCAGATAGGGGGAAAAAAAAAAAGGAATGTTCCAGATATAAGGAACAGAAACCACGGGGACAGACGGGGGCAAGCATCCATGAGCACTGGAGTATGCTCGACAGGTGGCATGATCCTGACTCCTTACCTACCGAGGAATCTGTGATGAGGGTCCTGGGGCACCTGAGGCACCCAGGTGTTTCTCATCCCAGGACTCCTCTGCCAGTCCAATAGAAATCTAGAGATCTGGAGAGAATGGACTTCCTCTGTGAAGAATGGTCCAGGCAGCAGTGTCTGGGCCTGATGCCACCATCCTTCACCTGCCCAATGCTCAACGCATCCCAGTCCATCCTCTCCCCACCCCTCCATCTGGCCCTGCACTTACTTCCCCTGACCCACCCAAAAGCCACAAAACACATTCTGCAGCCTCCAGCTGCATGCTATTTGCCTTCCTGGGAAATCCTACACGGCACCCACCCGGCCCAAGGCAGGAGTGGGCTGGGCTGAGTCTGGAGAGCACGAAGGTCAGGTGTATTGAGCAATGTGGGTGAGAGGAATGGAAGGAGGGTAGCAACAAGAAATAGCGATGTGCTCGTGTCTGATCTTGTAGCCCAGGGTGCTTAGATTGCTTTCTGAGTGTGATGGAGACCACTGGAAAGTTTTGAGTAAGTGTGTCAAACTACCTAATTTACTTTGTATTTGGAGAATTGTCTGGAGGCAGGAAAATCTGTCAGTAGCATATTTCAGTCGAGGCGAGAGAACTCTGTGGTTTAGTCCTGGTGGTAACAGAGTTGATGCTGAGACACTGTCAGATCCTGTGTGTATATGTTTGTCTTGGGAAGGTGGACCTCATCAAAGTTTTTAATGGATTTGGGGAGGAATATGCCAAAGAAAAAGGAGTCAAGGATTCCTCCAAGATTTCGGGTCTGAGTATTAAATGTTGGGGCTGTGGACTAAGATGAGGAAGACAGGTTGTGTGTGGATTCAGGAGTTCTGCTTTGGACATGCCGAGTTTGAGGTGACGGTTAGACATTCAGGTAGAGGAAGCAGTGGCCTCTGTGTCCCAGAACTCAGGGAAGATCAGGGTGGAGAATGAGGGAGTCCTGGGCATGTAGAAGGAATGTAAGTTCGTGACTCTGGATGAGATCACTTGGGAGGAGTATATGCATAAGTAAGAGCAGAAAACTTGCTCAAGCCTGTTGTCCTATGGCAAAAGGTGTGGTTCTTTACCTGAAAGTTATGGCAGCAGTGATCTGACAATGGGATGATGATCTGTAGAATATCACATATATGTTACTGTAAAGGAATTAGAATGATACCTGGGATTGTCACACAACCTCCCTGAAAAGGCAATTATTTTCTTTTTTTTTTTTCTGATATAAATTTAAGTGTGAATATATTAATGCCCTAAAGTATATTATTCATTTTCAGCAGTGAAAATGAATTCATTCATTTTCAGTTAATTCTGAGAGGCTGACAGATTCACTTGTAAAAACTGGTGGCACAACTGGGAAGAAAAACTGCCCTTTTGAGTAAGTGCTTTATAAAGGCAATTAAAGCAGAAAGATGTGTTTATGAGCTTTCACCCTTCAGACGGCTATAGATCAAATTTATTAAAAATGTAATTTGGAAGAGAAGCTGGCAATACAGTAATAAAAATAAAAATGAAACTAATTTATCTTAGAAGTCTATGGCGCTCTTAGCCCTAACCAGCCTAAAGATTTTGTTAGCGAAAACAAGTAGTTATTAAAAACTACCTTTTAATTTCAAAGCATTCTGAACAAGAATGTGTCTGTTGTGTATATGGACACATGATCAGTTATTCTAATAGTTAAGGACAGAAAATATAGCTATAATGTGTATACATCTGAAACTTAAAAGGGATAATATCTAGAGGTTATTTTTAAAAAATCAACACAAAATAGAATTTGATAAGAAACACAAATACACTAGTAAAACTTATATGCATCCAAGTGGTTAAAAGAAGCATATATATTTTCATATATATTTAAATCAACTTTTTTCTCTGTTTTGCAAAGTCACATGCTCTTTGGCTAGTTAACTGTTTTTAAAAGAAAGTAAGGGAATGCCCTTTAGATTTAACAGGACATTAGAGCTATCAAATGCTGTGAAAATTCAAATAAGACTCAATATTTCTCCTAAAAACTTACTTTTTCTGAGAATTAATCCTATCTTCAAGAAAAAAATGGATAATCTGTCTTCAGTTCAAAAAGTAGTGTCCAAACAGATGATTTTATATACTAGAAAATACCATTTCCAGCAGCATTTCAACTATTTCATATGCTATGATGAAATGGATTGAGTGGGCCTACCTAACTTTGGACAAAGTCCTTTACCAGTGAGGAATTTGCAGCTTGCAGACAAGAGTCAGTTTCACTGTATTCAAATAAAGGATGCTCTGAAGTGTTTGTAGGTAGAGAGGAAGCGTATAGTGTGAGGGACTGGAAGGTGGTAAAATACAGGTAGTACATTGGCCCCAAGTGGGATTAGTTGAACAGACTGTCTGCAGGGGAAGGACAATTCTAACTTCTGATAGCAGCTCTGTTCTTCAGTCTTTGCTTTGGTTTCTGTCTTCCCAGGATTAGATAACGTTCTGAAATGTAAATTCCCTCATTTCCTCTGTTGGCTTCTCCCAACATTCCTAAAAGATTACACTTAACTCTCAGACCTAAGAATAGATATTTATCTTCAATTCATTTAACAAGGAAAAGTTATTATTAATAGCACACAGAGAAAATAATGATTTCAAAGAGTCCTTATTATCAAATAAGCCTACCTACATGGCAATTATTTTTAAAAACCAAGTAAGTTTGCTTATTAACTATAGTTGGAAAGTACTATCCACTTACTTTTAGTATTTGTAAGTACAGGTCTTTAGTGATATTAATCTAAGAAAAATAACGAAAATTTTGTCTCTTCACAATTTAATATTAGTCCAAACTACATGTACACTGAATTATGAAATATATTTTTAACAGATTGTTTCCCAAAAAGTACTTACTAGGCTCACAGAGCAAGAACACAAAATATTATTCTCTGTGGTTTTCCTAGTTCAGGAAAGTGATTATGGTCATACAACAAACAATAGTGGTTCTTTATGCAAAAATATTTGCTATGCTGGCATTAGAATTAGTGGAAGGATATTTTTAAAACAACACATACCCAAGTCACCATTCAGCTTCGTATTTTCAGTTATAAAAATATAAAATAAAATCAGAAAGTATTTGTGTGATTGAATGATTTTCCATCTCTCGGCAAAGGAGAGGAATAACTGATTTGCTGTGTGAACGTATTTCACCAATGTCTATATAGAGTGTGACAGTTACCTGCTGTACAAACTGTATCCTTTTAGAAATGTAGTAAATTTCAAGCTTTTTATGAGACTGTGTGAGCTTGTGCAGTAGCTAGAAAAATGGCAAGTTGAAAGAAGTTACTTAAACTTCTCTCTGTGGCTAAAGGTGCAAACCCCATCTTTGCTTGGAGGCAGTAGATCTGTCTAAATGAAACTGGGCTACTAATGTGTTCATGTGACAACAGGATGGAGCCTCCTGTCAGCTACTTTTATACACTACTTTCACATGAAGTGTAAATTAGGACAAAAATATTGATCGCTGTTAACTTAGTTCTCAATACTAGTATAAACACATCCAAACACATTTGAGATTAAGTGGCAGTTACAAATTTTTTAATTGGATGGTGGATCTTTCTCTCTTTTTCTCTCTCTCTCTCTTTTCTCTTTCTCTCCTATGAATATATAGATATAGATACAAAATAAATCATAGGTCAGAGATGTATAGGTATAGATAGATCTATGATAGTTCATAACTATATAGATATAGAGCTACATCTGTGATAGCTCATAGATAGATATAGATACATCTAGATAGATTATAGATACATAGATAAGTAGATATAGATAGATCTGTGATAGATAGATCTGTGGATAGATCATTGATCTATGATAGTTAGATCCTAGGTAGGTATAGATAAATCTATGGCACATCTATACACAGATCTATGATCTATATATTTATATCTATGTATGTATAGGAGAGCACGAGAGAAAGATCAGGTTTGGCAAAGATTTTTTGCAAAGGGCCAGAGTGTTCATATTTTAGATTTTATTGGCCATATAATCTGTATTGTACCTACTCAACTTTTTAATGTTGCAGCACAAAAGTGATAAGCAATGTATAAATAAATAAGTACAACTGTATTCCAATAAAATGTTATTTATGAACACTGAACGCTGAATTTCATGTAATTTTTTTGTATCATGAATTTTTTTTTAATCATTTAAAATGTAAAAACTATTCTTAGCTTGAGATCCATATAGGAAGAGTCCTCAGGGAAGATTTGGCCCATATGGGGCTATAGTTCCTAACCCTTAAAATATATATATAATAACCGATTGTTATTTTTCGTCTCCAAGAAACCCATCACTCATTGTAGTGCTGTCATCTTATCCTGATATGCAAGAATCTCTAGAGAAACTATGAACTCTAGACAGGAAAATGAAAGGTAGTTTCAAAGCAGAGGACTTTTTAAAAGAAAATGTAATTTTATTGCACAAATTAGAACACAGCCAAGATAAGAAAAACTCACACCTCTACTTTTTTTTTTTTTTTTTTTTTTTT
>NC_041224.1:164983883-165006091 GCF_002837175.3 Physeter macrocephalus
GCCGCTCCGCGGCATGTGGGATCCTCCCAGACCGGGGCGCGGACCCGGTTCCCCTGCATCGGCAGGCGGACGCGCAACCACTGCGCCACCAGGGAAGCCCTCACACCTTTACTTTAAAACAAAGTGCAAAGCAAGAATATATCTCAGCTAAATGTTTCATTATAGGATAAGTTAAGATGTATAATTAGTCAAAACAAGATCCCAGTATTTTCACAGTATTGCAAACACAGCACAATATTAATTTTCACATTATATTTTATATGCAAACAAATTGGGTCTGTCTAAAAAAAGTGTTGCTTTCCTCACAAAAGCTGTATTTGATAATAAATAAAAACTCCACTAAAAAATGGAGTGACAAATTCCATATATGACAAATTTCAGAAATATGAGTAGAAGAAAAACATCATTCTCTTTGAAATACATGATGTTACAGATGGGGTTTCTTATATTAAAGCTCAAAAATCTGAATGCCCAACTGAAACATTTTATGCAAAAGAATGAATGGATAAATAAACAAACGTTTCTTTTGAAGATTTCTTTTGGCATCCAGGTCATTGATAGAGTGTAGACAATGGAAGCCATTTTCTCTTCAATTCAATCAAAATTTTGAATCCGTGGGCTGGATTTGTCAAGTGGCTATTTCAGGAGAGTGCTATACATTTTTCTTCCTATCCAATCTTGCTATTCAAAAGGTTACCAATCTTTGTTTTATGGTGGTGGAAGGGATGCAGGCGTTTCTGTTAAAAACTTAAGAGTTGAGAACCGTGGAATGAGGGGACCTCACTCAGGCTGATTTCTCTCACTTCTCTCTTTACCATTAGGAGCTAGAAATGGGCCAATTAATTGTACAACCCTTTCTGGAACACTGTTGTCCTGGTACAACCATAGACATATATCAGAGCTTTCTGAGCTTTCATGGGCAAGAGCAACAGAGGAGTTTCAGAACAACAATAAAAACCAAAACAAAACAAAAAACCAAGATGGTGCCACTTCCTCTTTCCCTTTATTCTCCTGCTATCAAAACAAACAAGCAAAAACATGTCATTGAACCATGAAGTTAAAATTTGTAAGAAATCTGTAAAAGAATGGAATGTGAAAACCTACTCAGAAAATAGTATAAAGCAATATGTAGAGCCTGAGCTTTAAAAATAAACAGACAAGGTATGGAACGACCACTTGGGTTCACATTAAAAAGTGTAACCTGTTTTTTTGAATTTGCAGGCTGGCTATTAATCTATTTTTAAAAGAGAAGAAACTAGAGATCACAAAGACAAGCCTTGCTTTCTCCTGAGCATCTTTGAATCCCTGAGTTGGTCATAATAAGCTCTGGGATCAATTAACTCTTACCTCTTTCTAAAAAAAATGATCTAGTATGGTTTATGAAAATACATATGTAACAATATAAATATGAATAAGATAAAAAACAAGACCAAGGTAAACTGAAATTGGGTACTTACTGAAGGTGGTAAGTCTCTAACATCAATTTTATCTATTACTGGTTAGATTAAAATTTGTCAGTAAAATCAGCAGCTTCATGAGGAAATTCCTGCTTGTACTGATAAGCCAAGACCCCACTCTCCATACCGATTTTCACAGGATTTCTTGGCTAATGCATTGTTTTGTTTGCTCTGTGACATTCATAACAGTCTTAAATACCACGTCCTGACTGACTGCAATTTGACATATAAAATGGCCTTAGAAAAGGCTCTGGCCAGGAAATTTCATCACAGCAGCACAGAAATTTAAGGAGCCTATTGTGATAGAAGTGCTGCTTATAGCACACTTATAAATCTCCTTACCACTGTCTCAGGGTCCAAATACATACTTCCTAGTAAGTCTGAAGGTACATTCAGATACAGAAATCCCAGCTTGGCTTAGGAAGTGCATTCATACTCTCTAGAATGAAAGCTGCATAGTGTGATTCTGTAAGGAAGGTCATAATAATAAGAAAATAGTAATAATTATAATAGTAATTTCTTACATAAATATGTGTTGAGCCCCTATGATATATTTATCAACATGAATCATAAGACTCTCCAAGAACTGCATTGTAACTGATGAATTTCTAAGGGTGTTACATGAATGGTGCTTCTCATTGGCAGCTGGCTGTGATTTAAGGTGCCTTTCACAGTATTTCACTGTGGGCTGGTTGCTGGCTCTCTTGAACCGTCCATGAATTGCTTTAGAGGTGATGATGGCATTGCTATTGATGTTGCTGGAAGCTCTGTTGGGAGTATGCAGTGGACCTTCTGCACAGGGCGGGATATCACAGTTGAAATGAATATTTAAGGGACCCAAGTCATTTTCTGCTGAGTGAATGTTGTCAGCAGATGGAACCAAAACTGTCAAAGCCAGACCCATATGCCCCTGGGTCTTACCATGTTAAGTGCCTGCGAAGCTGATTTCCAGCTTGCAGTGTCTGTCTCTTCTCTGGCCATAAAAGCGTGCGTTGCCCGTGGAAGTACCAGGAAAGGAAAGCCCCCAGGAGCAGCTCTCAGCCTGTAGCTGAGAAGAGTTGGTGTAAAATGCCCCAGCTGCCTGGGGGGACCCTAGTGGGATGACTCTGAGCTTCGCATGATACATGGGCTCCTGGAGAGCTTTGTCAGGACTAAACCGCCATAGATTTCCCTGGGAACTTGCTTTGTAATTTGTATTTTCTTGGCTTTCCATGGCCTTCTCTTCCCTCACTTCACAATTCAGAAATTCCAGGGACCACATCCCAAATAAACAACTTGCGCTTGAATGCTTGTCTCTGGATCTGCTTTGCTTCTTGGTGAAACCAGACTAAGATTTCCCAAAGTATTTACTGAGAGCTAAGAGTAGATGGTGTTCCTCTTTTATCTACCAATAATACCTGTTTTCTTAAAGCTTGAAATGTATTTTTTCTTTCTCTAAGCTAATAAAATGGAAGAAGTGCTTGAGTATCTAACTGCTTTCCTTAAATCAGATGTGCACAACTCTGGGATAACGATGAAAGGAAGGAAATTAGGGAGGCTAGAATGAGTGCTGACAAAGTACTTAGAAAGTACCCAGATACAGTCAACCTTTTTGCTGTCAGCCAATGTTTTGCTCTTCTTAACAGGGCAGCCGTCTTTGCTAATACTTCACCTCACCTTTCTGACAGCCATTTCTTAAAGGCTATTTGATGAAGTAGAGGAGAATGGAACCAGAACCACAGCTTAGACTCCATTCTCTAGCCCTGAGTACGTGTCCACCTTACTTCTACACTCTGAAACCATTTCTTAGACCTCAATGAGAATGTTGATGCCTTCTACCACTCAAAGGGGTTCTACTTAAAAGAAATGCTATCTATAAAAATATATGACCTAGGGGAAACAAAATATAAACACAACCAAAATAGTAATATGTTCTATACAAGTAAACGAAGTGCAAAGGCAGAAAAAAAAAATTTAATTTTAAGAAAGGAAAGAAAGGGACTTCCCTGGTGGCGCAGTGTTTAAGAATCAGCCTACCAATGCAGGGGGCATGGGTTCGATGCCTAGTCCGGGAAGATCCCACATGCCACAGAGCAACTAAGCCCGTGTGCCACAGCTACTGGAGCCCGTGCTCCGTAACAAGAGAAGCCACCGCACGACGCAACTAGAGAAAGCCCACATGCAGCAATGAAGACCCAATGCAACCAAAAATAAAATAAATAAATAAAATAATTTTTTTTAAAAAAATTGAAAAAAAAAAAGGAAAAGAAATGTATGACCTATACTAAGTGCTTGAATTATCCTGGCACTGGGAACACCAAATCTTATCATCGCTCCAGCAACATTCTGAGGATTTCCATTACCCTTTTATTTTCCAAGACTTTAAGGAGACCTTGGTCTTGGGAGTTCCACATTCTTTGGGGTGCTGATTCTGGCACTTACGTCAGATGTGCCAAGAGAGTCAGAAAATCGTAAACCGTGTGGATCGGCAAAGTGCTTCAGTGAATGAGAAAAATGTGAAATATAAAAATATATGGACACTAACTCACTCTACAGCGTCCACACTCCTGGCATCACCTCATCCTAGAGGAGGTTCGGCTGTGAATGAGTCACCTGCCAAACACAAGACACCAGTTTCATGGGAACACTGAATTTCAACCACATTCTGCTTGAGGCTCAAATGTGATTTCGCCAAAGCCACCAATTACTGGAAAAACAGCAACAAACAAATAAGAAAAAAATAGAAAATCAAAAATTACAAGTGGTTTTCTAGAATATCAATCAGGTAGTTATTTCCAAATCTGGATTGAATAATGCGTGCATTTAGATGCATGGAAGACATTTTAATTACCACTTTTGCTTTGCTCTACCATATTTTATTTGTGCTTACAAGCAGAATCAGAGAGGTAAGGTAGAGAGTTCAGAGGAACAAGTTGCTCACACATCATGAATAATAATATTCACGAACAATGAACACTAAGAGAAATTATTGAGAATCGACCCTGAAATTATTATCACTTATCACAAGTCGCAGCATTCCACATCCTTCTATCTGGGTCCATTTTTTAAAATATGTATTTCTCTGGTATTAATTGTTATTAATTCCAAGCTTCTTTGGGTTTTGTTTCCTAAGGAAAAAACGACACATCCTTAACTTAGAAACTAAGAAAGCAGGTATACAGTTCTGAAGTCCTTTTGCCTGCATTCAAACATCGGGTTGTATATATCCATTTATTCCCTTAACATGCATAAAGTATAAACTAACTTTTGACTACACCTGTTTATAGTTCCTGGGTATATCCTATCATCTGTATCATGACACATAAAATTTTTAAAATGCAGTAAAGATAATATAAGTAAGGCCAGAAGTAAAGAGGGATCAGTTCTTCCTGAGTAAATTGTAGACTTCACGGAAGAGGTCATATTTTTGCTAAGGCTAGGGGCAAAGCGAGATATTCACGAGATGCAGAAAAGCCTAGAGGGCATACTCATCAGAGAGAAAAGTACAAGCAAAGGAATACAATAGCCAAGTGCATTCAGGAACAAGACATTCATTAGCACTCAGGTAAACATTGAATGGAAATGTTTGGCCAGAAGCCAGAGTAGAGATGTTGGAAGAAACCAGAATGTAAAAGCTTGAGGAGCTGAGATTTTATCTTATAGGCTACGGGGAGCCAATGGAGATATTGGGGAGGGGGCGTAAACAGTAGAATAACAACATAGTTTCTGCTTTTGAGAAGGGTTTCTTCAAGACCAAGAGGGAAGTAAGAAAAACAAAAAATTAATGTTATGTCTGATATGTAATATGCTGCAGGCGTGAGGGATGGAGAATGGAAAGCGTATCTGCCACATACCTTCCCATCCTCCACAGACATGAAAGTTACAAACACAAATATTTCTATTACTATTGAAAAGCGAAGGCTGGAGGTGAGTGATGGTGACATGAGGGAAAAGAAGATCTGCAGAAGAAGAAAAACAAGGAATAGAGTTCTTGTCATATATGTTCCAGTCTAGCAGACATTTATTTCAGAGGTCCTTTCTTCATTTCATTATCTACTACTAACTTCTGTGCAACTTCCCACCTCCATCCCTAAACCAGAAACGCATTTTTAAAAAAATCTTTGATCTGAACAAAATATCCATTCAAAAGAAATATGAAGACTTTTTTAAAGCTGAAATCCAATTAGAGATATAAAGATAACAATGTTACTTTCATAAGACGCTGTCTATATTAGGGAGTGTGTGTGTGTGTGTGTGTGTGTGTGTGTGTGTGTGTTTAATTACTCGAAGTCCATCACTTCAGTAAATTGGCTTTTGCAACCATTTGTATGCCTATTGCCTTCACTGTGATTGGACTTGGGAGATGAAAGATCTTTAAATTCCCAAGCTCTGCATCTGTCACTAATCATTTTAAACAACACAAATAGCATTAGAATGTGTATTGTGCTTTCAACCTGTTTTTATATCTGAAATGCTTCTTCTAAAAACTGCCACGTAGTGCAATGATCAGCAATTATAATAAATCAGATTCAGCACCAAATATTTTCCCTTTCTTACGGCAAAAGGAAATGTCTTCCCACCCAATACATCCACGATGACCTGCCGGAAATAATGTCATCAAAAGTGGATGAATCTCGTCAGGAAAGGCATGAAATGAATTTTAGCCCACGGCATTGCTTCAGGATAAAACTATCAAGGAAATAAAAATAGCTTTTCGGTGACTGTGAAAGAGAATATGGAAGAGATATTTACCTCCAACCTCTGTTTCTCCTTATCCTTCGTCATCGCTCTTACTGCCAGTTTAATTGTCAACCTGTCTCTTGAGTTTCATACCTTTCCCAAATGTGTTTCCCCCCTCTGCCTTATCTCTTCAAAGCCATCAGTCACACAGCAGATTTGTAATGAACTTGCTCTCTGCCAAGGGAAGAAAAAAAAAAGTGACATCATTTTCAAAAAGGAGGAGATCAGCACTTTAATCTCAGTGAGATAGAAAATAGAACAAAGGAAATGTCTGGCAGGACTAAAAGGGGAAAGGATGGGGATGGAGCACACTCTTTCTTTCCCTCTCCATGCTTTGTACACCACACTTTAGAAATTTGGAATCCATTTGTTTTCCATTCTCATCGTATCCTGCTGGCCATGCAAGGTCTTGTCTGGACATAATTACCGAAAAAAGGGCATGGCATTCTCTCTCACTGCCTTTGTGACTTTGGTGGGATGGGGTGAGGGTGGAATGCTTAAAGCTTATTGTAGAGTTTCAACACAGATGCAGCATTTTGAAATTTTAATGTAAAGTCTCTAGCTCTTGAATCTGGTCAAGCAGGTGTATTCTCGCTGTATCCAAGCTAAAACGAAATTGGAATGAGGAGATGGCCATGGAAGGAAGAAAGAGCAAGCATTTATCTTCATCACTGAAGAGCCCATCAGACTAAATTATAGACACAGGAATCAAAGATAATGTGGGAATCGGCAGTGAGGTTTCAGAGGCTAAGGTATTAAAACAGTTGTTTACAATAACTTGTGATATGCAGTCAGAATTATTTTATAAAAATATATAATCTGGGCTTCCCTGGTGGCACAGTGGTTGAGAGTCCGCCTGCCGATGCAGTGGACACGGGTTCGTGCCCGGGTCCGGGAAGATCCCACGTGCCGCAGAGTGGCTGGGCCCGTGAGCCATGGCCGCTGAGCCTGCGCGTCCGGAGCCTGTGCTCCGCAACGGGAGAGGCCACATATAATCTGCCAAAATAATCAAGATGGAAAGGAATGTGGGTTCTCTCTGGTTACTGTGCTTGGAGTTCCTTTGAGGCCATGTGCAGGAGATTAACAAACATGTACCATTTGTCAGAGAAATGTGATGAATCACCCTTGATAAAACGAGAGCACTTTTTTTTAAAGGGAAGCTGGTGTAGGATTGGACATGTGTGTTGAGCATAAACCTCCTAGGCCACAAGCTCAGGTGTGCGAAGAGTGGAATTTTCTTTTTCTATCAATTTCTGTCTGGAATCTTCACTCCTCCTGTTATCAAAAATCCTAACCTTAAGTCAGTTCCTGGTAAACTCAGTTAACTCCAGATTGTGTCCTTGCTCCTACTTCTCTGTGTTGATCCAAATTCTATGGGTTTTACTCTGTGTCCAGGTCCTGGCCCCAGACCCACCTATATAATCCAGTATCTACTAACATGTGTATCGCCCCATCTGGTTTCCAGTGTGAGCATTTCTCAGCCACTTTCACATCCCTCAACATCCTGGGAAGCCAAAAGAAATCGCTAGATGCTCTTTGGTTCCACTTTGTGGTAAATGGAACCTTGGGGAAGACTCCAAAACTTCCTGCCTAGATTGAAAAGGCCACATTTTCTACTCTACTGCTGTCCCATCACTCTGGCACAGCAGGACCTGGGGAATGTGGAGTCTAACAAGATTTCACCACCCACATTCCATCCAGGAAATGAAGACACTGGCTCTTAGGTGATCAGTTGGCTCTAGGTCCTCACCAGCTCTCTGGGATGTGGTCCAGAGCGGGAAGATGTAGCAAGATTCAGAGCCCTTTATCAGAGAGCCCCACAACCATCTCCCTTTACTATTCTCCTGCTGACTCTCCTCTTCTCTCTCAGTCCAGATGGATTTTGTCTCCCCTATGATCACAAAAACAGAGAGAGAACATTTACCTGCAATCTAATTCCTTAAAACCCAAGTCAATCGTGACTATGGTTTCTGTTATTCAAAAAAATCCATACTTTCAAACAAAAACAAAAATGTTCTTCTCTAACTATTATCTCTACAATAAGTTTTAAAAAGCCTATTTTGAAAATCAAAAGACTGAGTTTTGATATTTGTTTTTCTTTTGGTATCCTTGCTAAACATATACATCCGGAATTAAAGGATATCAGGAAATTTCAAGGAAATATCATTTAAAATATTTCAAAATACTACCATCCTATGTTTCTTCCCCTCTACAAATCTTTGCCGACCAAAAAGTACGTATGGTTCTTGCCTATTATCTTGCTCTCTTCCAAGAAAGAGGGAACTGGGTCCTTAATCCACTTCTCCAAAACAATAAATTCCACACAGAGCAAAATAGAGTATATACCTAAAGTAGAGTACTTTATACTGAGGTTCCCCCAAAGCTCAGTAGTTAAATCCACATAATGAAGTAAAAATATGTAGTCAAGAGAATTCATCCATTGGCTGAACAGCATTCTATGGATAGATGCCAATGTAGGAAGGGCTTTGTTCAAACGGAGTCTAATTGAAGCTGTCAGAGCCTCTCAGGGATGTGTACTAAGAGACACAAAAGCTAAAATGTAGTTAACAATAAGCACTTGAGTTAAAAGATCATGTGGAGTTGGGCCAAACAGACACAAGATGAGCATATAGGAGAACACATGGACTCAGCTGGACTTGAGGGGAGGGAATGGAGGGGGAGAGACAAAGATACAGAGGAGAGAAAACAATTCTAACAGCTGCAGAAACCAAAACAGAAAATTGAAGTGACAGACTATAATTGCTGGCCATTCCATTCACAACTGCATCTTCTGGCTCTCTGGCTCCCTTCCTTTTCTTATTTTTTTCCACAAAATCTATCAGTTACTATATAGCATATATGTTTATTTATTTATTTACTGTCAGTTTCCAAACATACACATGCACACACGAGATTATAGAAACCATAAGAGAATGACTTTTGTGTTTTGTTCGCTGGTGTCTCCCCAGGTCCTAGAGAGGTGATAGGGATTTCAGAAAATATTTGTTTATGGAAAGGAAGAAGGAAGGAAGAAAGGTGCGGAGGAGGGAAGAGGAAAGAAAGGAAGGAGAGTAGGAGAATTATGAAAATTGCTTGGTTGTTAATTCTCCAGATCCAAAAGACTCAGCGATATATCCTGCTCTTGGTATCTATGATGCTACCCCATTTGTTCCACGTGTTCCCTTTTGTTGGCTTGAGCTCACTTGAATGTGTATCTTTTCCTTGTAACTGAATGAACCCTGACAACAGCAGGTGTAGTGAGTGATCCTGGTCAGTTTGTGACCCTTTTTAAATTTTCAGGCAATTAGAGTAGCAAACATTCTCATCTTAAATTATCTTTAAGCCTGGTATCAAAACTGACCACATGGTTCCATGAGGTTGTTGGAAGAGCATGACCAAGGGCGCTGATTCAAATCACAAGGGGAGATAGTAAAAAGAAAAAAAAAATGGGAAAAGATAAAATATATTCATTATATCCACAGGGGCAGAGTATCTGGAAGTTGAAGAAGCAACTGATCTTTCCTTATCTACTGCCATGTCTTTAAGGACAGTAGGTTGTTCAGTAGTGGTTTCTGAATGTTAACGAACATATTACCAGGAGTGTTGTTAAAAATGGAGACGCCCCAAAATTCAAATTTCACAGTTATGCATTGGGGGCCAGGAATCTGAATTATTAGTCAAAATACCAGGTGATATATGTTATGGTCTAAATCTTTGTGTCCCCCCCAAAATGCATATGTTGAAATCCTTGCCCCCAAAGATGATGGTATTAGGAGGTATAGCCTTTGGGAGGTGCTTAGGTTGAAAGGGTGAGATCCTCATGAATGGGATTAGTGCTTTTATAAAAGAAGTTTCAAAGAGATCCCTAGCCTCTTCCACCCTATGAGGACACAGTTAGAAGGAGCTGCTGTGAACCAGGAAAAGGACCCTCACCGCAAAGCCAGCATGCTGGTGCCTTGATATTGGACTTACCAGCCTCCAGAACTATGGGAAATAAATGTCTTGTTTATAAGCTATTCAGCTCCTGGTATTTTGTTATAGCAACCTAAATGGACAAAGACAATACCAATGCAAGTGGTCCTTTAAATGCGCATTGAAAATAAATAAGCCCTAATCTGATTTGTAACTCTTAGAGGGCCTTGTTTTCAAAATGTTAACAGTGAACTTCCCCTGCCCACCCCTTCTGATTTCCGTCTCCCTCTGAATCCTGCATGCCCTCAGAAATCCAAAAATTAAAAGACAGAGTGTAAGAGTTGATGAGATGGAAAAGGTGGGAACTTTTTAAAAAATTAACTAGGTTCTGTGTTGAGTTTTCTTATATAGAAAGTTCTACCTTTAGAGCTACATACTTAATCAATTAATTAATCTATTACCCACACTTGGGATATCGAACTAGTGAACAGTATCCTGAGTCACACCCCTTTCTACCAGGTTCCCACAGATTGTATTATTTTCTGCCCTAACCTCTACTACCAGTTAGAGTTTTGGTATATTACCTTGCAACTAACTAGCTTAACTAGGGCTAGTTCTTAGGGCTTAAACACCTTTCATGAAGTAAGTTAGACTTTTTGAGAGGCTGCTGAGCACTCTTGGGAACAGGACAGTGCAGTAATGAATGTAGTGTAAGCTTTGGGCCTTAATGGCCATTTTGCTTCAGGACCAGCAAGGCAGGGCATATTGTGAAAGCTGGAAACCCAGTAGGACTATGGTAAACATTTATAACCTCATCCAGTAAGCTCCCCGGAATCCGGTAGCTGGTTCTAAGAATAATATGTAGGATTATATAGGTTGCTGTTTAGGTTACATCCTTAGACACACTTAAATCTCATGTCTTCCCAGCTCTCTTATCCTGATTACTTTCCTAAAATAAGACCTGCTGAGAGCAAAGAGTTAAATCTGTCTTCAGAAAGTTCTGACTCTTTTGTTGTCCTTCATAACTCCCTGCCTACTTGATGAAAAGTAGTATATTAAGCTTTTAGATAGAGTTATAGAGAGAGAGAGATCAAAAAAGAAAGTACCTCCCACTCATAGACTTACAAGATATACAGCCTTTTGCAAAATGTACGAGGGAGGATTCATAGACTTAGGAGCAGTTTGGTGTTCCCAAAGTACAGGGTGTCTCATGTAGGAATTTGAGAAGGTGGAAGACTTAGTTAAGGCCAGCCTTAAGAACAGAAGACTGAGTGAATTACTTTTGTAATTTATTTTATTATCTCAGGATTTATAGAAAGCAGTTCTACCTAATGCACAAATCTTTTTAAAGTTTTGTTCCCTGCTTTTTTTTCTCTCTCTCTCTGTTTTGAACTTTCAGTGATAAGTGGTCTTGGAAAGTCTGAATTAAGACTTGGCAAAGTCAGGTACTATATATTTGGTTGTTCTAACAGTTTCACAAATTAGCATCTCACATTTGTCTGAGAGACTTATGACAAAAATAGTAACAACAAACACAAACATATTCACGAGCACATGCCTACACCTAGAGACATGGACACACACACACACACACACACACACACACACACACACACACAATTGCCCTTTGTACTTTAATGTG
This sequence comes from Physeter macrocephalus, assembly GCF_002837175.3. NCBI lineage: Eukaryota > Metazoa > Chordata > Mammalia > Artiodactyla > Physeteridae > Physeter > Physeter macrocephalus. Next base: position 164,995,614 of record NC_041224.1, read on the forward strand.
ATTTAGTTTGGGAAAGCACTGCTTCCAAATTTCAACAAATTTTTCTGTATCACGATATCCATATATACCAGGAGGATGCAAAACCAAGGTAGGATTTATTTTATGAGAAAGGGTAAGTGATTCAATAACTCAATAACAGATTTGTCATCATGGTATATTAATGGACCATAATATTTTCATAGATCTTTAGAGTTTACAGTGTGGCTTTACAACCATTATTCATTCATTCAGTAATGATTTATCAAGCACCTACTATGTGTCAGGCACTGTTCTAGGCTCTTGTGATAGATTGAAGGCAAAGATCTGTGCCCTCCTGGAGTTTATATTCTAGAGAATCATCTCAATTAAGACACACAATAGTTCTGCCATGTACTTTCTTTTGGGGGAAACATGACTTGAACCAAGATATTACTCCAAAAACTCTGTACTTTTACTGGAACATACTGTTTCTCTAACAAAAAATATTTTTTTTAAAAAAGAATAGAGTAATTACATGAAACTCAGTGAATGTTCTAATCTATATCAGGAAACATTCAAGTATACTAATAAGTTTACTAAATGGGTAATTGGTTTTGGAGGCTATACCATTAATTTAACTAGTAAACTCAGTCATTTCATGAAGGTTCCCAGGAAGGTGTCAACTTATAGTAATTTTTTATAGTATCCATAGAATGTATAGAATGTGTCTTTGCATAACCTGCCAAGTAGTTGTAATTAATTTTGTTTGGCTCTACTTTAAATTAAAGCTGGGATATTACAAAAGAAAGAATTTGTTTCACATTACAATTATACTTTAGTTGGTCCCCACCTGAATGCAAATGTGCTTTTTTAACCAAAGTAATTGATATTACAGCTTTCATTTCGCTTAATAAACATTAGTATTTCCCACTAGATTTAGTTTTAAATATTTTTCAAATATTTATCCCATTAGATTCACATCTCAAACTAATCAAGTTAAGTGGAAATCTGCAGCTTATCCCTAATTTATTTTTACTCAGGACACATTGAAGAGTCCATTTCCACTGTATAGTTAGCTCATCTTGAGAGATTTATTTGTGTTTTTTTTTTCTAACTAGTGCTGTATATCAGCTATTGAAGTATGAACTAAATAGTACAGTATGTAAGGTAGTCTTAATTTATTTGAATTTTATGAGACGAGAAGCTTATGTAATTGTGCTGAGGCCAGTCATTCTCAGCATGGGTAGCTTTTGGCTCACTTTCCCCTCCCTAATGTTTGCTGTGCTTTTATTTGTAATGCTGAAATCATTACTTTTGTTACAGTTGCTAGATTGCCATTAAGTGTTTAGTTTCTAACAACACAAGGACCTATAGCAGGAATGTATTGAAAAAGAAAAAAAATCAGTGAATATATCAATAGATTAAATGGGAGTGGGGGCAGTGGAACAGGAGAAAACAATAAACTCCAAACAATGTACAAATGAAAGTAGGAAATGTAACAGAAAAGACCTCAAAGCACTAACAATCCACTTGTTCAATTAAAAATTTAACTTTAGCTGAAATCTTTTCTAGAAAAAAAAAATCCCTTCACTTTTATTTTCTTGACAATTTAAGTCAGAGTATAGATTTTCCCTACTCCCAAGAGTGTTCCTGGGCACTGTAAACCTGACAGAACTTTCCTTTATATTTCAAGGTTCTAAGTGGTAGAAAATTTGTCAGATCTTAAGATGAGAACTTCACAATTATTAGAAAAAGAGATCTAAAATTTAAATACTCATATACTCTACAGAGTATAGAGCACCATTTAGAACTGGCTTGCACATAATAAAACCTATTGTCAATGCCAGTGGAAAGAGCTATTTCAAGGGTGACCCTGATCAGAACACCAAATAAGAGTATGTCCCTCTTCCTCCTCCTTGATCCCTCTATTGGTGGACCCTAACACACCAGCTGGCAAAGGAGCAGTGTAGTTTTCTGCAGAATTACAAAGCAAAATGTAGCTGGACAGGCTTGAAGCTGAGAGAGACAATAGTTTAATAGCTGGTAGAGTAGGAAAACAATCTGTATTAATCTGTTCATCACATATTACTGTAACCAAGCTACAGTTGTAGTTCTATAACAGAGAAAACAATATTAGTAATTGCTAGCATTTAATAGCATTTACTGTAGGCTAGGTTCTGTGCTAAATGCTACAAGTGTGTTGTCTTATTTAACTGTCAGGACATCTAATGATATGGGGATCATCATGAACCATGAACAGTTATCCAAACTGATTAAAATCATGGATTTCAAGATAGATGTCCCCTTAAGCCATCAGTTAATCCAGCCTTTTCTCTAGAAGTACATCATTTTAAAACTAAACCTATCTAACCAGTGTTTCTTTAAGTCACCTGTACCAGAAGGAAAACCAGAAGGGTTTAAAGAATTTCTTTATTGGAACTATAAGCTGCAGCTTTATATAAACATCATAACCTTTTCTCTTGGCCACAATTTGAGAAAGGATGGTATAATATTCAAGGGGAGATAGTAGCAGGCTAGAGACATGAATTGGTTGACATTAGAAACACTTTGATAAACATATATTTATTTTTCAATTAAAACAATGAGGGCAAAGTTAATAAAACCTCTTAGCTGAAAATGAAGGAAGAAGAATCACTGAACTTCTAATGGAGTCATTAAGAGCCAGAGCAAACAGGTGAGACTGGAAAATCAGAATGAGACAATAAACTAATAGTTAGAAAGCTAATAATAATTACTAATCTCTAACAGAAAGCTATTAGATTATTATAACACATATATGTTATATATATAAAAGTTACATCTATTTATATATGTAAAAAATATATAATTTTATATAAATATATACAATTTTTAAAGTATTTAAAAAGTTATAATAAAATATTATAAACTACTATTACTATTAACTGAATATTTAATATTACTATTAAATAAATGTAAATATTATATTAAATATATTTCATAAATATATTAGTGTATATAAATAAAATAAAATTTATAATAAATAAAATATAATGAAATTTATAATAAATAAAAATTTAATTTACATATCATAGCTATAGCTATTCATTATTATTTCATCTCTGTCCCAAGCATTTTGCTTGATAAATAAATATACAGACAAACACAAACATATATAACTCCCCTCAATGACACTATGAAGTAGGCATTATTGTCATAGTTTTGTAGATAAAGAAACCAAGACTTAGCTAGAAAATGGTAGAATGGAATTTAAACTCAGCTTTATCTGATTCTAATTATTTCTTTTGTTCTACCTCCCACGTGACCATGGATGACATGGCAGATACCAAGAAGAACAAAGCTGGTTGCTCTTAACTCCTTTCCCCTTTAGCCCAAGCTTGCACATGTGCTCATGAGAGCACATGAGGAACAGACCATAGGAGAAACTCACCTGTTCCATGCAATGGCCCTGCTTCTAATTCCACCCCATCTCCCATCTCAATCATGATCAAGGTGTTGTCCTCTTTCAGTAAGATACCCCAGGTCTTCAAGTTCTAGCAACACTAAACAAAAATACACCAAAAATATACAATGGGAGAAGTTATCTATCTGGTGTACAAGTAATATAAACATGCTTGTAAGTGGCACAATAGTTATAACTGACAGTAGAGCATAGTGGTTGTCACCCTACCCGTGCCCAAATCCTGGCTGAATCCTACTTACTAGTTCAATGGTGTTAGGTGAATTGTTTCGCTTCTCCAAGCCACAGGTTCTCCATATATAAAAGGGCATAATAAGTCTTATCTCACAAGGGTGTGAGGTTCTACTAGGGTAATACATGAAAAGCATTTAGCATAGTGCTTGGGAAATAGTAAGTGATGAACAAATTTTAGCTCTCATTAGTGGCAACAAGTGGGTGTACATGCAGTGTCACATCTTATTTTGCATTCCATGAAAGCTCTTTATGGAGCAAACCTAATATTTATACTCGTGCTGGTATCCTTGAAAACAGATGTCTACAAACTCTTCCTGATAGGGAAAATGCAATGGAATTTGGTCTTGCACTAGTCCTTTCATTTGGGGAAATTAGAAACACAAGCCAGTCACATCATGTGATGCCCTCCTAGAGAGCCCGAGTTGTTTATTCTCATCGACAGAATCTGAAGTCTGTACCACCTCCACCATGGACCCTCTACAACACTGTTTTTAGTGTCTATTCTTGACACCATGTTACCAAGTGAACAATTCTCTAATGAGTCTCCTGGCGTTTCTGGTAGTAAACCACACTGTATAAATCCAAAACAGAGCTCCGTCACACCTGGGTCTTGCTGACTGGAATATGTTCAGCATGGGTTTATTTTTTATTTTTTTATTTTTTTATTTTTTTTTGTGGTATGCGGGCCTCCCCCTGCCGTGGCCTCTCCCGTTGCGGAGCACAGGCTCCGGACGCGCAGGCCCAGCGGCCATGGCTCACGGGCCCAGCGGCTCCACGGCACGTGGGATCCTCCCAGACCGGGGCGCGAACCCGGTTCCCCTGCATCGGCAGGCGGACGCGCAACCACTGCGCCACCAGGGAAGCCCAGCATGGGTTTATTTTTGGAAGGATTTTTTAAAAACTTTCATTTCACTTTCTCCTGTCATGGTGTTGTCTTTATTAGTTTAATCTAGCAGGTAGGAACTTTTTGTTACAAACAAGAGAATGCCAAACTATTGAGTTCAATAAACAATAAGGACATGTAATTGTCTTATAGGACAAGAGTCTGGAGGTCAGTGTTCCCAGGATTGGCTCAGACTCAGTGCTGTCATAATGACCCGGTCTGTTTACTCTTCCCTGTTCTTCACAGCATGTGTTATTCTCGATCTCAGACACTGGAGCTGTATCAAAGTACCTAAGCTATACAAGTTAACCAATGTTGACTATTACTGAATAATATACAGTCAAAATGAAAAGAAAAGGCTAAGAAGATTAGTGTGTTCTCTAGCATATAAAAGCAAGTGTGTCCAGACGTAGAGAATGGACTTGAGGACTTGGGGAGGGGGAAGGGTAAGCTGGGACGAAGTGAGAGAGTGGCATGGACATATATACACTACCAAATGTAAAATAGATAGCTAGTGGGAAGCAGCTGCATAGCACAGGGAGATCAGCCCGGTGCTTTGTGACCACCTAGAGGGGTGGGATAGGGAGGGTGGGAGGGAGACGCAAGAGGGAGGGGATACAGGATATACGTATGCATATAGCTGATTCACTTTGTTATGCAGCAGAAACTAACACAACACTGTAAAGCAATTACACTCCAGTAAAGATAAAATTAAAAAAAAAAGCAAGTGCGTCTTGGAGAAAGCAACTGGACCTTTCCAGGCCTCTACTTGTTCCTCTGCAAAATGAGTATAAATATTCCCAGAGCCTCACTTGGCACCTGTCGCATTGTAGGCACTTAAGAATAAACCAAACACGCACTGTACGTGAGAAGAAATACGTAGTTAAAAGAGGTGCATTTTATTTAGTCTTATATTCTTGGATACAACTGGACGGTCTTAGCTTTTCATAGAATGTTTAAATTAATGTCATTAATTAATCCAAAAAAGTACGAAAAAGGTAGGATTTGCCTGAAGCAATCAGAGATGTTTGCCCTTCCTGGTGGGATTTGGCTGATCCAGGCATGCCTGTGTATGAGTAAGCCTTACTGTTGCTATTGAGTCTCCAGGTCACCTAAATCTGTCTGAAAGGTAGAGCCAGACCGCTGAGTCATTCTCTAACAACCGCCAACTGGTGAGAGCTTTCCAAAGCCAGACCATCTCCCTGCCTGGTCATCTCCCTCTCTCTCTCTCTTTTTTTTTTTTTTTCTTCCAAGATCATCATAAAGCATATGCAGTATTTCCCATTTATTGTGTCATAGAACAATGATTGCAAATGCTGGGAAGGTGAGTGATTTATTGGAAAACTTTAAGGTAGAGGCTGGAACAAAGAGCAATTAGGGGTAAAGGTGGTGAAAGGAACAGGAGACCAGAAAGCAGAACAACAATAACCAAAGAAGGTCACAGTTACTGCTGGGTTTGTTGTCATGTATATGGAAGTGAAAGAGAACAACTGACTCCACAGTGAGACCCCCCAACTGCACATGGGCAGAATCCTGCTAGCATCTGCGCTCGAATTTTCTCACACAGAATTCTTTCCCTTGTGGCCCTACTCCTATTTTCTTAGAGACGAATGTAGGTTCAGTATCCCCAGGGCTCAGCCAGAAAACCCAGCTGCCAGCAATGTACTGGCTGATGGTCTTTCTGGCACTACTCTGCTAACTACTTGGGTCTGTCAGATCTGGAAAAGGAAGGAAGAACAGAGGACCCACGTTGAGAAAAGCCAGGCTATAAGCGCTGTTAAAAACCAGCAACCCATCAGGATGTTCCAGCACTGTATTAGCATTCATTAGACTCTGATGCGGTAACATTTGTCTATTATTAACTGTAGCTTCACCTTGGATATCTTTACTTTGCTTTTATAATGTTGACCAAAAAGTATTATCTTTAATAGAGCTCTTCTTCAGTATTTATGAAAATGTGGTCAGCCAGGGACTTCCTCTAGAAAACAAATAATTAATGTTTTGTCTAATTTACCTGCAGAACTAGTAGCTGTAAGATATCATTAAGGCCAATGATATCTGGACCATAATAGTACTTAAAATAAAAATAGAATTTCGAGTTATATTAAAGAAAATAAAATAGTTTCCTTTGAGGTTTTACACAAACACATGGAGATGATGGAAATGATTTTGAATATTGGCAGACTTGAGAAGGGAAATGGAAGTTTTCTAAAGTGAATTACTGTAAGGTGTTAACCGTAATTTAGTATTTACTTGCAGACTTTCAGAAAATTAGCTCACTGTTCATTTTATATGATAACTTGTTAATATTACATGAAATAACAAATTGGCACTGTAACTAAACAGAGATTCTGGGCAGTTATCATAAAAAGAACGATGAGAATCTAAGCATGGGAGTTAGGTTTTCACTGACAAATGGATTATTCTGCATAATGTGAAATTAGCCATTACCACTGTCTGGTCGGAGACACTTCAGTCTCAATTTTAAATGTCATCATTATGCAAATCTTATTTATTATAATCGTGGGTGAGATTTAATTTTTTAGAAGGAGAACCTACTATATCATTGTTACTTTTAAAACCTTAGGAATTTCACACTTACCCCAATGAAGGAGTGAAGTGTGGCCCTACAAGCATTCCTGTGATGGCAAAGCCATTCCAATAACATTCTTCACATGCTTGAAGCTGACGGAGTGCCCAGACAATTGTTCCACTCTTCCCTATTTCCTCCAGTTTCTGAATCCCTGGCATCCTGGTGTCAAGTAGTAATCAAGCTCCCTACCACCCCACAAGAAATAAAATAAAATAAAATCCAAGGAAAACACCATGGAAGTTTCTGTTGATGCAGCGCTGGAGGCAAGAAGGCATACTAATAAATGGAACTCTAAACAGGAGCTGAAGTCATTTATTTAAAATGTCAGGTGACCTCTTAAAAATCTCCAGTGGGGTGAGCAGGGGATAATTTGACCCAGGACTCATTTAAGCCACTTCCCATTTAGTTTTCTTATTATTATCCCCAAATGATGTTCCATCTTGTTATGAACTGAATTGTGTCCCACCCCCCAAATTTATGCGTCAAAGTCCTAACCCCTAGTGTAACTAATTAGGAGATAGGGCCTTTAACGATGTAATTAAAGTTAAATGTGGTCATAAGGGTGGGGCCCTATTCCCAGGGGACTGATGTTCTTACAAGAAAAGAAAGGGACACCAGGAGTGTGCCCGCAGAGAGGAAAGGTCATGTGAGGACATAGAAAGAAGGAGGCCATCTGTAAGCCAGGAAGAGAGGTCTCAACCAGAGACCAACCCTGCTGACACCTTGATCTTGGACTTTCAGCTTCCAGAACTGTGAGAAAATAAATTTCTATTCTTCAAGTCACCCTGTGGCATTCTATTATGGCAGCCTAGGCAGACTAATATATACCTGCAGTCACAGAGGACAACCAGACGTATTAAAAGAAAATGTCTTTCATTCTTCAAATGCTTGTCCATTTATGAAGCCACCTTGCCTGAAGGCAATAATAACAACAGCAGAAACCTACTGAACTCTTTGTCTTGATGGGTACTGTTTTTAAATATTTTAATTTCATAAAGTAAGTCACATTGTTACTTCTGTTTTACAGAGAAGAAAAGTGGTCAGTGTAAGTAACCAATCCAAAGTCAAATAACATACTCTGAATGTTATAACTAGTAAAGTGAACTACAGAGTAACATGTTTATAAGTCCTGTTATTGGCTGGGGAAAAGCACAATTGTGTCATGGAGTGGTACATTTAAAAGTGCTTCTTTAACAAACGTGAAAACTTTAAACTGTCCACAATTTAATAAAGTTTTTTGTTCATAAATTTTATAATGTATTGGAAGTCTCAAAAAAGGATATAAAAGAATATCCCTAAGAAAATCACCATAGAGACATATTGAGTTGTACTTATCAAGTTCATTTCCCTAAACAAAGAGGAAATAGCTTGTATTTGAAAACAATTGTGAGATTACACAGAAGGATTATTTTTTGTTAATCTTTAATTTAGAAGATAATCACTTTTTGGTTTATTTGCTGGTTTTTACATATCCTTGCTTTAAAGTTGAGTGCCAAAATTTTCTTTTGAATCCCACAATGGGCTTAGAGGCTAACATGTTTCCAGGAGGTAGAAAAGCTACTATAAGCTAATTTTTAACTTGTCAGCAAGTAAAAATCTAACTAATGTTGATCTTTCTCTGACAGCACTTACTTGGAAGGTTCTATAGCTTTGATTAATATTTAAACACTAGGGCTTTCAAAGCAAATTTACAATCTGAAATTACTAAAGCTACAATAAATACAGAAACATGTTGCTGCTTTATTTTCTATGTGAGTTTCAAAGAACATTCATTAGGAATAAGCAAGTACAGGAAGGAGGAATTTTGTTTTCCGTATGTTTTTTTTTCATTGACCGTTAGAAATTTGCACTGTGAGAAATAACAGTATGGTGGTTTCGTTTACTAGCTCTAAAGCTAGTCTGGATGTGAATGCTGGCTCCACCACTGGATGGCTGTGTCACATTGGCCAAGTTACTTCTTCCAGCCCCTCAGTTTCCTCATCTGTATAATGGGAATTTTAGCACCTTAAATGACTCACAACAGATATAGTGCAAAGAACAGTGCCTAGCACACAATAAGTGTTCCACATATGCTAGTGGTTAACATTTCCTAAAAATATAGTATTTAAATAAAGTCATGTTTCTATGACTTTCAACAGATATTTATTAAGTCCATACCATGGCCAAGACCTGGTTGTAAAGAGTTAAATAATTCAAAGTACTTGTTTTCTAGCATCTAGCATTATAGTGGAGCGATCAGACACATAAATTGCTGATAGGTGCTGTCTACTGAGCTATCTATTAGAACATGGACCTGGGAAATTGAAACAAGCTCTGGGAAGGGCTTTCTGGAAGGGGTATTGTAGGAGCTGAGTTTTGCAACTTTGATGACTCAGACTTAGTTAGGAGAGGATATGGAGACAACCATTTCTACTAGATGAAACAACATGGCAAAGATTTAATAGCCTGAGGAATTTGGGAAACTAAACACAGCTGTACCTAGCTTATGAAACGTACATAAAGGGCCCATGAGGAAACCAAGCTGAAAATTAAAGATTGATCCTACAGCTTCTCACATTTCCTAGTTTTCTACAGGTGGTCCCTTTCTTATGGGATCAATATTTCACTTCTGACTATGGCTGGCAGTGAAGCCAGTATCTAGAACCTTGCCAGTTGTGCTGGCAGAGGGAAAGAGAGCTCTGCAGAGTCTTGCATTGGCACTTATGTGCTTTACCTTGGAAGACACATATGTCATTGTACTTGCAACTGATTGGCTGGTACTAGATCCACGGTCCCTCCCAACTACAAGGGAGCCAGGAAGTGCAGCCCTACCATGTGCTCAGAAGGTGGAAAGCCAGAAATATGTGGTGAACGGTGGTGATTATGAGGGGTAAAGGAAATAGCATGATAACACTATCCCTAGTTGTCCGAAATGGGTCAACACTCCTGTAAAGAACTAGGTCAAAATCATCTCCATCTAAGTGATATGGTTAATTGGACATCATCCAAAATACACCAGTAATGGAGTGGACTAATCTCACCTGCAGTTGAATATGTTTTAATATGCAGCTCAAAGATGGCTAGATAAGTGTTAGTACAGAGAGCACTATAATATATTTAAATTAAAGCTCTGTATTAAATAGCTGTATTTCAATTTATTGAAATACAATAAAATTTCACATCTGGTTAAAGAATACACATTGTCTATATTACGGAGATGAGAAATTGCCAGCTGAGTGTGAAAGCAGCTTCAATTAATGATGGCTATTTATGACCCAGCCTGTTCCTTTGATGCATACAAAAGTATTGAGCTGGGGCTTCCCTGGTGGCGCAGTGGTTGAGAGTCCGCCTGCCGATGCAGGGGATACGGG
>NC_041224.1:165006224-165048430 GCF_002837175.3 Physeter macrocephalus
TGGGCCCGTGAGCCATGGCCGCTGAGCCTGCGCGTCCGGAGCCTGTGCTCCGCAACAGGAGAGGCCACAACAGTGAGAGGCCCGCGTACCCCCACAAAAAAAAAAAAAAAAAAAGATTCCAGGTACTGGCTTCACTGCCAACCAGAATTTCAGAGTGAGGTGAACTGGAGCAGAGTCCCCACTCAACCTGCAAAGCAGCATTGGAACAAAGCAGACTTTCCTTCTTTATAGCCTCTGGGATTTGCGTCTGTTGATTTACACGGTCCAACTTCACCTACCTGGATGGAGGAAGACCATGAAGCTTATTCTGCCTATAATGGAACCCACATCCTAAGGATATCATCATAAAGCCAAGTTGCAAGGGACACAGATAAATCTTCATGAAGGAGTCAGTATGAGATTTGGGCCTTAAAAGAATGGGAAAAAGGGCCAGAGTAGAGCAATTTGGAATTCTAGGAGTAAACCAAGTGTAGAGACTAAATATACTTGGCCTTTCATGGAGGACCAGAAAGAAACTTCCTGAAGAATCTAAGGTAAGTGTCAGGAAACAATTGGAACTTAAGAAATAATGAGGTACAGAGTGGAAATGGTGAAATTGGAACTTACTCAAAGTATCTCTTCCCAGTATAACAAGGCCCACTTGTAGATAACTATGTGCTTTTATGATCATAACATCACTGTTGGAAATACTGTACAATGCCAGTACCTCCACAACCCTCAGGATGAGAAGATATTATTACAGTCTCTTTTCTAATTCTTTGCACGTGTTTCTAAAATAGCTTTCTTGATAGTAAACCTAACACATGTGCTGTCTTAGGAGCCCTCATTGGGCTATAAACCCTCTGAAGGAACATTTGGATGGGAAAACACTAGCTTAGAAACAAAAGCGTCTCATTCCAACATGTGGCAAGGAGTGCTTTTCAAAGGATCATTTTGGGAAACGCTGAGGGCATTTGCATTAGACTTTGCACACCCATTCAGGGGCCTGAACGTCTTTGCGCTGGTCCTGGAAACTGATGAAGAGCCATATCCCTGCTATGCTGATCAATGGAAAGGCAGCTTTGTGGAACATACACAGGGCCTTCTGAAATTCCGGACTAAACTTGAGCAAGTTTTTAGATGTTATAGAAACAGATCTGGAGAATGTGGCCAGAGGAAAAAAATAAGAAATAGAGGTGGTTCCACCAACCTGCCTGATTAATGGAATGTATTAGCAGAGGGGAAAGATCAGAATCTTGCTCTTCTAGTAACCAATTCTGTCCTGTTTTAACTGAAGCTTTGCTGATACTTATTCTGACAAAATCTGGAGGCAACCCCATTACTGTGAATTCTTCCCTTGAAGCTCTAGGTTGGGTAAGGCCTTCTTAACTGGGGCTTTCATTAAATTCTATACATAGCACAATCAGTATGTTTGGCATATTGCATTATAGTTTCTATTTACATCTGTGTCTGACTCTTCCACAAGACCAAAGGATTTTAGTGTTCACCATTGTCTCTGCAGTACCCAGGGCAGAGACAGAAACAAAGTAACTCAAAGCAAGCTTATTAAATAAAAAGAATCAATGAAAGAAGGAATAAATAAACTTGAGGCTAAATGATAGACGTGTGGAAAAGGTAACATTCTCCTTTGTTTTACAAATAAACCTCAGCAGAAGTCCCATCATCTTACATTGTAAAATTATTGCAAATGCCTCATTTTGTAGTGTCAGATTCAGTTTCACATATTACATTCTAAACTATGTACATATCAATTGCCCCCAAACCATCTAATAACAATATATTATCATCTTTGGTTTTTAGATGAAAAACTAAAGCTCAGAGTGGTTTGGTGCCATAAGGGAAACAATCTTTTTAGGAGACAAGGATGTACACTTTCTAACTGGATGACTTTATTTTAGGGATAGTGAGCCTGATGCCTCTAAAGCATGAGTCAAATTTCCCTACTGCTTGTAATTCCAAACAATTCAAAATAACATTATTCACATGAACTCGCAGAGCAAAGACATTCTCATAACGAAGATGTCCTAAACAGAATTTTGTAATTAGGGTGCAGTATTTTCTCTAAGAGCAAAGACTGTGACATAGACTACATGGGTTCAAATTCCAGCTCTATGTAACATGCGGAAAGATTTCTCTGTCTCAGTTTCCTCATTTGCAATATGAGGTTGATACTACTTACCTCATACAGTTGTCAGGAGGATTAAATTACTGAATAGTTATCAAGTACTTAGGACAGTTGTTACCATATAGCCACGGCTTAATAGGTATTAGCTACCATTTGTATCCTCATCGGAATTATTTGAGTCAACTTTTAGGCCATTATTATCAATGTTACTGAAAACAGAGTAGACAAATTCTATTTTTTTATGTATTCCTGTAGTAGGACTAGAGATTGTGGCTCTAGCATGGAAGACCTTTCATGATCTAGAAGGCCATGAAGGATTTGGGATTTCCTTTCATGGTCTCTAAGCTCTACCCACCTTGAACCTACTCTTCTGCTGTGTTCAGGCGTTTGCATGCTCTGAAAAGAGAGAGGCCTCTAGGGTCTTCAGGTCTTTATGCAGCTAGCTGCTCATTCTGCATAGAATACAGTCTCCTCTTCACTTGTCCCTTTGCCTGGAAAATTCCTTGTACTCCTTTAGGATTCAAAGTAAAAATCATCTACAAATCTAAAAATCAACTACTCTGAGAAGACGCCCATGCACCCCTTGCACGCAGACCTGGCTAAGAGCCCCTTCTAAGTACTCCTGCAGCCCCTGTACCTACCACCCTGATCATCCTTTTCTGATCTTTTGTCCCTATGCCTGGATGCCTCCCCCAGTGGACAACAAACCAGGGCCAGGAGTTGAGTGTTTTCACCTTCATATTTGTCACAGCTGGCACTACATCTGGAACATCTGAGCCCTTAGTAGACGTTGTATGAATAAACGGGTGAGAAATATCTTTCAAGTGGATTAGAGTATCTACTCAATTGCCTAGAACAGTACTTCCCAAGCATTTTCAAATCAGGGCACGCAACACAATAGAAAAGAGAATGGGCAGTTTGTTTTTACCTGAGACGGATGCTGCAGGCCCCAACCAAGCTGGAGAACTGAGGGAGAACCATTTCCCTGCACCCAAGCCTGGAGGGACGCCCCCCAAGCTAAGAAGCTCTGGGTTAGAGCACAGAATATGACAGCTGAAATCTCAGCCTCCTACTTTTGCATCCCTCTTCACGCTGTCTTCCTCAGGTAACTCCCATGAATTAAAGGTGAGGTTTCACCTTAATAACTGTGAAGGTAGCATGTTTGACCCATTGGTTGGAGCAATGAGAGGTGCAGGGTCTAGCGCCCTCTCTGCCATGCAGAGAGTAGCATCGAATGCCCTTGTCAAGCAACAGCTTCCGTCCTTCCTTATAAAGAGGAGCTGATAATACCTGCCCTGGCGACCCTGTGGGATGGTTGTTAGGATAATATAATATGCTATAAACTCTATCTGAGATAAACAAAATTCTACATAAATATAGTAATGAATTGCAAATATATACTCCTAGTATGTGAAATGGTGTTATCTTTTCTAAGTAGGTTGAATTTATAATTTATCTGATAAACCAGGACATAAATGAAAGTGAAATGAGGTGCCATTAAGAGCTACAACAGGACAACAGGCAATCGAAAGGACGTTTCCAGGAACACCAGCCTCCAAATTACTCTGTGTATTCTAGAAGATGCTAGAACTTGAAATGTTTCCTTCCGCGGTATATTTTTTGGCTGTGCAGTGCCAGAACACTCTTTATTTTGGGGGCATTGCCTACCTTTTAGAGCGAGCAAAGCAAGATCTTTGCCTTGCGCTCCTCCACCCCAACCCCCATGCCGGCCCCTGAGACATAGGCATGGCACCATGGCCCTGTCAATCAGACATGCCTGGGCCAGACCAGGGGCACAAGGAAGCAGGGGTTTCTCAGAATCCCTGTAGACAAGCGTGGTGGCAGCTGTAATCGTTTCCGGAGGAGGCAGCAATAGTGGTTTTAGCAGTGAGCTCTGATTGGTTCAGTGCTACAAGGTGGTAGAGTCCCCGCCCAAAGACAAAGGAATGCTGCCTCCAAAGTGTTAGCTCCCTGGCCTGATTATCAATGTTGTTTCCACCTCCTTGACTTCCAAGCCCAGGTCTGTGGTCATCCCCAGGGATCTGTGAACTACCTTTAATCTGTACCCTTTGATGCATCTCTTTTCTGTTTAAATTAGCCAGAGTTGGTTTCTCCTGCTCGCAAATCTAGAAGCACCCTAATAAAATAAAATTAATTTTACAGACGAAGCAACCAAGGAACTGAAACTTTCTTACTGTCACATAGTTACAAAGAGAGTCAGAACTAGAGGCCAGATCTACTGCTCCTGGTCTAGAGAGCTTTGTACACAGCACACAACCCAGCACACTGAAGGTACCCAATAAGCATTAGTTTAACCTACTATTTCATGTGTTCTTGTTATATTTGTTTTAAGCATGCTATCTACTAGGCCACAATTTTAAACTGATAACAGATGAAATTATTCTTACAAAATATGGTACAATTATTCAAGCAACAATTAGGGAAACTCTAACTGTGGTTGAAAACCTACGAAAAAACAAAAACATGGGAAATTCCTTCTATAGCATTTATTTGTCAGAAAAGACATATTTTATCTTAGAAACTAAGAACTAAAATTAAGTAATGTGTTGAAAAGAGAATTGTAGGCATATTAAATGGGTAAGAGCATATATATATTTTTTCTACACTGGGATTTCCTGGTCTCAGAAACAGAGCATTTTATATTGATGTGGTCTGATTGATAAATATTAACAAGAACTAGGTACTTACCTCTTTGGAAAGAAACATTACTGGAATGGATATTCTTTTCCATCTGTTCCTGAAAGGCACACCTTTGTTGTGATGTTTTAAGATAATTTAATATGGGTGAATCTATTTCCCTGAACAAGATCTTCCAAGCCTGTACATCATTCCAGCAGGACAGTTTTAATGTACATTTGTTGTTGCCTATAATAATGCATCTTTCTTTCCTTTTCCTCTTTTACTTATTTGGTATCAAATATGCTTCCACTTCTCAAACTGTTGCCAAAATACTCCTAACAGCCGGGGCAGTGAGTACATGGAAATGCATTTATAAGGGCTGCTTCCATCACTTCACCTGGCTTAGCTTTGCAGGGACCCTTAACTGATCTGAATCTCTCAGCTTTTAAAACCTAGAAGGCAACTTGAAGTCTAGACCATCTGCCCCAGCTGCATTTCCCATTTTGGCCCTGGACTCCAGGAAGTATTTGAGTTCGCAAAGCTGCCAGGACATATTTTCTCAAACTTGGAACTCAAGTTACCACAGAACAGCTTCCATGGAAGTCTCCTTAGACTTCTAAAATCCTCCAGTATCAGCAAAAATAGAACACATAACTATTAAACAAATTAGTCTGAAATCTGTTTAGAGCCCAAGAAGTGGTTGTCACACATCTGGAAAAAGAGAATAAAATGCGCTGAGTAAGGAGGGGGAGCCTAGGAAAAGGAAAATATTAATTGAGCAGATCAAGAAAAAAAGATGAATAGAAAAATATCAAGCAATCATGGATGCAAAGTCATTAGCAGATATTGGTTTATTTGCAGAAATGGAGAGCACAGGTCTCTTCCAGAGAAGACTAGTCCCAAGATGCAAAATTGTCGCCTTTGTGCTTCCCTCCGTTGCTCCCCATTTAGTGCTTCCTTCTCACTCCACCCAAAACTTTTAACTTTACACGGACACCTCTGCTTACATTACCCATGCGTAGTGCAGCCAGGTTGAAACAACCTTAAAATTGCACAGGGGTGCCTCTTTCCTGCTCTACTTATTTGGGTCCCTTAACTATTGCTCACTAGTTGGCTCCAACTTATACAATGTTTACCTCTTATTTAGTCCAGTTTGGTAACCCAGGTGACACTGATAAGAATTGTAGAGTAGTCTGTGACCAGGTGGATTTTAGAGCGAAACTTCCTGCGTTTGAATCCAAATTTCATCCCTTATCTGCTTATTTACTTTGTCTGGGCTTCAGTTTTCTTATCTGTGAAATGGGGATAGTTGTGGTACTAGCTCATAGGGTTATTGTGTGTATTACGTAAATAAACTTACATTAAAGGGGTTAGAACAGTACCTGGTACAGCATTCCCACTATGTAAATATTTGCTCTCAGTGATCTTCATCTGTGTGTCCCGTGAAATTCCAGCTCCTCCCATCATCTCCTGCATGGTTACTTATTATGAATTAGAAATAATTCTTCATCACAATACCTTCAATTCCTCCAAGTCCATTGTAATTTCACTGTCCAAGCATTCATTCTGCCCATAATACAGCCCTCACAATGGCACTGACTTTTAAGAAAACTTTCTTTTCCCTCTTAGCCCCATGCTCCATGGGCAAGCTGACCACAAATGGGTCCTGGGGAATTTCAGAAGATGGTGGAAATATTCTGAGGGTGGACAGTGGTGATAGTTGCACGCTCTCTAAATTTATTAAAAATGGTTGAATTGAACTTTGTAATATGTGAATTTTATAGTATGTAAATTATACCTTAGTAAAGATGCAAAAAAAAATCAAAGTTAACGAATGTTTAAAAAAATTCTTATAATATCCTTTAGGGAAAAAGAGACGTAGAACAATTAAGAATCATTATGGAAATGAAGTGGAAGCAGGTACTACATTGTCTCAGAGCTTTGTTCTTTTTTTATTTTGATGGTTCAGTTATTTACTTAAGTAACAGTAACACCTTTCTTTGGCTACCAAACATCTAGAGCTTAAGAAATCAGGCAGTACTTCTGAAATCCATACTAGGATATTATCCAGATTGAAGAGCAGGGTGAACAGGGAGGGTGCGTGGGAGCAGATTTGAAAAATCTGGAACTTGCCACCATTTAGCTGAGCAGAAGAAGTAGAAGGTTTTTGATTTTTAATGTCAATATAGAGTTAGGTTTTATGTAATCCCCTAACTGCTTTGAGGTTCATTCAATAAAAAGGGTTTCATAAAGGAAACTGTTATTACTAGAAGCAAAGTTGATATTAGCAAAACCTTTATTTCTTTGAAGAGCAGAATTTACCTGAAGCCAAAGGGAGATGATCCATACACTATGAAAAAAAAAAGACGAGCAGGAAATACAAATTGTATCGCGTAACAAATGACTAATCAGAGCAATAATAAGCTCCCAGTTTCAAGGGTGCCAAGAGTTTTACTTCAAACACCAATCTCAAGGAAATATTTCAGCTAATCCCTTTTGTGTTTGGTATTTCTATCTGCACTCTGGCAAATTCTTAATAAGTTCAAAAGACGGCTAATATTCTCTCTACTGAAACTTGCACTAACAGGGTGGATAGCTAACTGCATGTTGACATGAATGGTAGATGCTGGCAGAAGCTATGAAATTTGAAATAAGACAATAGCAGCAGTGTATCTGATTCTGTTTATGTGAAAACTACAGAAAAACCTTGCAGATGTCATTTTGTTTTTAGAACTATCAAGAGACAGAGATTTAGGGTGTGTTTTAAATAACCAATGAACTCATGCATTTTTTTCACTCTCATCGCCCTTATTTTATTGGAAACTAAAATCGCAATCCAATTAACTCCCTGTAAATTACCTCACTAGTAACATCTAATCAAGAAATATGCCACAGGACATTCTCCGGGGTTGGAAATTTGTGTTTCAAAAGAGCTGAACATTGATCCTAAGTAGCTGTGATTCTCAGAGGTGTCAGGAAGAGAACAGAGTCAACCCAGTGGGTTGGGTATGACAGGAGGGGACACAGATGACCTTCACCGGGAGTGTGCCAGGCTGTTAAGGCAGCTGCTTTTACTTTATTAAGAGCACTGATTAAAAACAGTTCTTGTCTTCCCAAGGAAAAGATTGGCCTCTTCAGACCTGCAGAAATGAAGGTACCAAGATACTGGATTTACTCTGAGTTAATGTTTACCTGTATTATTGATTGCCACGTGAGATATAAAACAGCTGGTGACTCAGCTTGTGATGCTTTTTCTTTGCATTACAAAAGCTGATATATAAGTCCAGACCTGAGAAGATTTCTTTCATCTTTTCTACTTGTGAAATGTACCTCTTCAACAGAACCGACCCTGGGTCATTTTAAATCAATTACTAAAGCCTCTGTGGCTACTTTTTCTTTCTCTCATTGAAAGAGAAAGTACCATATTAGGAATTAATTTTGTCTCTGGCTTACCTTTGTCTAAGCTTCTCAGCTGGGATTTTTCTTATATATTTCACAAAATGATTGGGTGTTAAAAGTTTACGGATGTCAAGATGCCTTGAGGTACCAGAATGTTAAACTATACAGTGGGTTAAAATATTTCAAGAGCTCATACAGGTGTTAACACCCAACATAAAAAATGCTGAACGGCAAAATGAAGTATTTGGGACGTTGTGACTATATTTCACTTATTTCCTTATTACTCTTCTCACTACAAAACCATTTGGAGATGATATGAGATAAAAGGTATATTCAATAAGAACATTCTCATTAGAATAAGGGCAGGAAAATTAAAGCCATAAATTAAAGAGTAATGCAAATATGTCAGCCTCTAGGGATGGCAGAAGTAATATTATCATCCACTTGATTTTTGAACTGGAGCTTCCTGGCAGATGGAGGAAAAAAGAAAATATGATGAATTATACACATTTTTGTCTGATAGAAATTAATACAGCATTTATTTAAAAGAAATATTTTCTACTCTCATATTCTAAAACAGAAGCTCAACATGAGATGTGCATCTTAATCACAATGTAAAAACAAATTGATGTATATTCAAAATACACATGTAAAAACCCACCAACTACTGATTACAAATTGCCAGGAATACACACTCCTTGTTTAAAAAACATTGTTGGAAAGGATTTCATCACACGGAATCATACACAGGAGGCACCATGAGCAAATCTGAGGTATCATGAAAGTGAGCCTCGTTTGATTATTTCTGGGATCAGTTGATAATGACCAATGCCATTACATTGAAGCACAAATAAATAAATCAAGGCGTAAGCTAACAAAATCCATGTGTATAATTTTCTATTTATTTCATTTCATGCAACAATATAATTATACTTACAAGGCTACTATAAGAATACTTACAATGCCAAGTAAGTAGAATGATCTCAAGATTATCTATAATAGATATAATTTCTAATGTTGGAGAGTTTTGTAATATACAATTCAAAGATAAACATATTTTGAATTGCTACTTAAAGAAGTATCTATAAACTTTAGGTACAAGTTGGTCAGGGAGAGTTGACTATTTGTTTTGAAATTTGAGAATCAAGACCAATATTCTTTGTAAATTGGTGCAGCCATTATGGAAGTATGGAGTTTCC
The DNA here is from genome assembly GCF_002837175.3 of Physeter macrocephalus. Classification (NCBI taxonomy): domain Eukaryota; kingdom Metazoa; phylum Chordata; class Mammalia; order Artiodactyla; family Physeteridae; genus Physeter; species Physeter macrocephalus. The sequence continues at coordinate 165,015,588 of NC_041224.1, forward strand.
TCAGAAAATTAGAAATAGAACTACCATATGTTCCAACAGTTCAACTTCTGGGTATAAACCCAAAGGAAACAAAATCACTCTCTTGAAGAGATATCTGCAACCCTACATTCACTGTAGCATCATTCACAATAGCCAAGATATGAAACATCCTAAGTATCCATCAAAGAATGAATGGAGAAAGAAAACATGGTATATGTAAACAATGGAATATTATTCAACCATAAAAAAGAAGGAAATCCGACCATTTTTGACAACATGGATGACCCACCCATAAAGGCACTATGCTAAGTGAAATAAGTCAGAGAGAGAAAGGCAAATACTGCATGGTATGTGGAATCTAAAAACACCAAACACATAGAAACAGAACAGATTGGTGGTTGCCGGGAGGAGGGAAAGTTAGGGGTGGGTGAGCAAAGGTGGTCAAAAGGTAAAAACCTCCACTTATAAGATAAATACAATTTTATGTAATATACAGCACAGTGTCTATAGTTAAAAATATCATGTTTTATATTTAAAAGTTGCTAAGAGATTTTAAAAGTTCTCACCACACACACAAAAAAATTGTAACTCTGTGAAGTCATAGGTTTGTTAACTAACTTGACTGTGACAATTATTTTGCAGTATATACCTATATAAACATACACAGTGTTATATGTCAATTATATCTCAATACAGCTGGGGGAAAAAAAGGACCAGTTTTCTCACCTGCATGGAGACTTCCCTATAGTCAGTTGGAGGGGAAACCCAAAACCGTATAATAGGCAAAATATAGCCCTTTCTACATTTGTATAATTTGTAATGAAATGTTCAATGTTCATTAACTTTTATATGCTATAATATTCCTGTAGGCAGAGATTTTGTCTACTTTTTTCTACCTCTGTATCCCTGGTACATGATCAAGGATATAGCCCCTACTAGGCCCTAAAAGGCATTTGTTGAATTGAATTTGACTATACTTTCTTTAAAAGCGATTTTAACTGATTTAACCGTTTGCAATATCACAGAATGAAAAACCATCATGGACAGAATTTTCTTTTAAAAGCTCAATTGTTTTGCAGTGCTAAATAAGATAACTTCTTGATGTGCCCACCAATGCATTTAAGATGCAAAATGTACTCTCAGATAACTGATTAAGTTAATCTTCTGAACAGAACTTCAAATTTTTAATCTTTCAAAAATGTAGTATCTCCAGAGCATAATCATTTTATTATTATAATTTATATAATAATTTAACAATAGCTTGATTGGTATTAAGCTGTTATTTCCGACAATAATCAAATGTTCATGATGCCATTCCTGTTCACAATAGCTTACTGCTTTCTGAGCTTTTTATCTAGATACTATATCCCATTATCCATTTACCATGGCTCCAGAGAATATCATTTTATGAAAGGAAAGTACCATGTCATTATGTTCAATGTTAGAAAACATAAAACACCTTTGTAGGCCTTAAACACATCAATAATCCTTAAATAACCACAAAACTACCCTGAATTTTCACAAACTTTAATTACTGTATGATGCAATTCTAGAAACTACAAAGGGGAAAAGCATCTCATTAAGTAATATTTTCTATCTGTGTAGTATTTTATCTCATTTGATCTTAGCAACAAACCTATAAAAAGGCCTTAGTAGCCTCATTTTATAGACAAGAAATCAGAGGCTCAAATGTTTGATCACAATGTAAGTAGTAGATTGTGGGATAGAATGTTTGATTCTTCCATTTGGATCAGCTAGGTCATGCTGTGGTATGAAACAATTTCAAATCCCAGTGGCTTGACTGAACAAGGTTTATTTCTTCCACGTGTGGGTTGACTAGGGCTCTGTCCAACATCATTGTCATCTTCATGCTGGGGCCAAGACAGACAGAACAGCCACAATCTGGAAAATTGCAGTTTGCTGTAGCAGGAAAGAGCATTCCAAAGGATTTCACATGGTAATTAAGTGCTCTAGCCCAGAAGAGAAATGCATCATTTCCACTCCCAATTCATGTCACCGAATTAGACTCAGAGTCTAACAACCACAAGGGGACCAGGAAATCTATTCCTGCCATGTGCTTGAGAGATAATATTTCCTAGTCCCCTGTTCCTCCAAGTACCTCCTGTATTACAGACTTCAATTCTTTCTAAGGAACTTAAAGTAGCATCTAATCAGGGCAATACAGAGGAGCTCCTAGATAAATGTGACTGTGAGCATTCTTGCAGAGGCAATTTCATTGTAGAAGTTAAGGATATGACCACTGGAGTCAGACTATGGCTTCCATGTACAAATGTGTAAGGTGTGCACTGCACAAGAGCTACAAACCTGGGTCAGACAACCTACATCCACAGCTTCCTAGCTGCGTTAATTTAAAATTGATATTTCAAACTTTCTGTCTCCTTTTTCCCACTGTTAAAGTTAGTAAAGTTAAATAATATTTAGTTCAGAAGCTGGCTGGGAAGATTAAGTGAGATAAGACATGTCAGATATTTTTCACAGTGCAACGCATAGCAAGTGTTTAATTAAATTAGTTCTTAGTATTATTGAGAGTGTTATTCTTTTCTTCATCAGTACCAAATAAATAATTATGTGAATTTGTTATCACTTCCTGAGGAGAGGCTGCTGGAAATGGAATAACTGGATGAAAGTTAATGGACCTTTTGAGGGCTTTTGATCTACCTTTACCTTGGGAATGGTCTTAGCAATGTACCTTCCTAAGAGCATTGAATAAGGCAGCCCATCTCACTATGTCTCAACCATCACTGTGATTTCAAGCAAATACCCCAGCTTTCCTTTCTGCCAGCTTCCTGGGATATTACAAATTCCACCTTAGAATCATTAAAGTTTCTATTTTCTGAGGACAAATGTTTCATTTGAAGGAAAAGGATGTCAGCCTTCATGCACTCCCCAGTGCATTGGAACGGAGGAGTTATCAAATTGTTACCAAACTCAGGTTCAGTTGCTCGTCACTCAAGAATCCAATACTGAGAGATACATGTTGGGTAAAAGATAGCTTTATTGAGGAAGCTGGCAATCCTAGGAAGAAGGTGGACTCATGTCCCAAAGAACCAACTTCCCTTTGTCAATCAGAAGGCAAGAGATTTTAAAGGGCATTTTAAAGGTGGAGGGAGGGGGCTACCCTCAGAACAGCACAGTTAGTTCTGACAGTCATCTTGAAATTGGTCATGCAGTGATCCGATCAGCATTATCTTTATTGTTTTACGTAAAATTAATCTTTAGTTCCAGGATCCATTTGTTCCTATTTTTTTTGAAGATGGTTCTCGGAAATGTGTAAGACAGAGCAGCTTATGTCATGGCTACAGTCTGGTCCCCATGTAGTTAATTTCTTCCACCTGGCGGGGGCTTCAGTATCTACAAAACAGCTCAAAGGATGCGGCTCAGAATATTATCTATGGTCCTTGAGGAGGAACTAAAAGTTTTTGACTTTGTTTAATGACTAAACTATTATTTTTTCATGTTAGACTGCTTTTCTTTGCTTCTGCATTTTTTTTTCATTTCTCTGATTAAATATATTCTTTGGCTGAAGTTTTTCTACAGACAAAAGATAGGTGGAGGATATGAGGTAGGGTGTCTTCCTGGGAAGACCCCATAGGGTCCAGCTCCATTACAAAATCAGCTAACACACAGCTGAGAACTTGAATACAACATAGTCCCATTATTCATGGCGGCATAGGGAACTATCAAAATTTCTAGGCAGAGAAAAGAGCACTGACAAGGAAAGGATTAATTATGGACTCTGGCAACTAGGAAAAGCTTAGAGATTTAGGTATAACATAGCAAGGGGCACAATAGAAAATCAGTCTCCTTCAGATATCTTCCTAGGGTTTATTGGGTCCCTAAGCCTGGAAGAGAATGAACTTGTAAACTTATGCAGGCTCTTAGCAATCTGTGGACACTAATACCCACAGAAGATAACTGGCTTGTTTGTCATCAAACGTACACTCAGCAAAAATACGAAAATGAAAGCCTCAGTACAGAGCTGCCTCTCTCTGTTTCATTTAACTATATCTGTCAGGATATCCATTCTGAAGCTTTTGACACAACTCTGTTGTTGAAGCAAATTTTCTGTGCAAAGGCACATATGTAAACTAATTCCAGGGACCCAGAGTAAAGTATTGATGGTGGGTTTTTGCTTTTTTTTGGAGGGAAAAAGTCTAAGAGAGTCAGTGGTAGCATGAGAGAGTTTGTATTTGCACAGAAATCTGATGAAATATTTTCCACCTTTGCAAGCTGAGCGCCTGCATATTAGAGGATGGCTACAGAGAAGAAATGCAAGAATATCTTTTGCAAACCCGTGCTCAAATCTGTTCAACATTAATTTTTTTTCTCCTCAATTCCCTTGTTGATGAAATATTCCCAGTGCCTTTTTCCTCCATTGAAAAGTAAAACTTTTATTCTAATCTTTGAGGCTGGAAACGCAAGTGGAAATGTTCCTTCAGGTCACTGGTCTAAGCCTACTCTATTTAAACAGCTGTATAGCAAATGAAAGGAACACTAAGACTCTTGCCTTGTTAGTAAGGAGCCTTCTGAAGAGCAAGTCCCCAAATGTCACAACATTTCATACTTAATCTACACACTAGCCAAAAAAAAAAAAAAAAAATGTTGGGAAGTTATCTGTCTTCTAGTGTTTTTAAAATGTTTCCCTCTTGTGTTAAAGAATCACATTACTCAGATCAGTACCTGAACTCCCCACACTTTTTCTACTATGAATGTTTTATTCTAGAATATTCTATTACAGGGGGAATGCCACCTTGGCAACACACACATCCACTGAAATATTTCAAGGTTTAAAGTTCTGAAGAGCCTTTCACTGAGTCATGCTTTAAAATTCTATATTTTCATGGGGAATGGGTTCTAAAATTAAACGTGCTGCTCTGTTTGCATTCTGAGATATTGCATAAATTTATTGGCCCATCTGCTTCTGAGAATGGCATCCCAGGAGCCCCAAAGCATTAAGTCTATGCCTTGAGTCATGCACAGAAGGGGAGTGGAGACGTCAGACCCAGAGAAATTGTAGATCATAGCAGTGTGTTGATATTCCATGAAAATTAGTTTATGTTGGCCAAGCACTGTTGGGTTTTTAATATCTGCTCCGGCTGTTCACAAATCTGGAAAGTCAAGCAATGAAGAGCTAGAACTCTGAAGGCAAAAGAGTCAAAGAAAAAAGCCTTGCAAAGGCTTCACAGATCCATCCAACTGCAAGAGTCTCTGTAGAGGTAGAGGAAAGCAAGTCCAGGATAGTAGAGGAAACAGTGAGATGTTCAATAAGCTTTTAACACTTTTCTACATCAAAGAGCTGATTAAATATGAAATTATTCTGGCCAGGATCTGCCTAGGATGGCATAATTGCAAGTTCCTCACAGGGAAACAGAGATCAAAAATTAGAAGTATTACACTGAAGATTAATATTTAGAAGTTTTGATTTCTCCTTGTGGAAATGTCTGTGAGGCCCAAAGGCCCAAACCTTGGATGTCTTTTCTTTTTTTTTTTTTTTTTTTTTCTTTTTCTTCTCCTTCCACTGAGAATGGAATATGCTGTTGAAAACAGAGCTTTACTGCTTGGAAACCACCATTTAGGCTTCCAGTAAAGTTAGCAACAGGAGGCAAATAATGGGGAATTTGTTTATGAATCTTCTCCCCACTTACATCACCTATGGGAATTTGCCAAACACTGAACATGTGGCTTCTGATTAGAGATAGTAGAAATGTATCTATAAGAGTCTAAATCCATTGGAAAGTAAACCTTCTCTTCCAAAAATATATGCGGACTTTAAATGAAATATGGACACACACACTGGCACCCACACAATTCCTGATTGTCATATGGAACAAAATTTTTCTCTTTTCTAAGTAAATTTTGCTACTTTGTTGAGATAAGCATAGCTTTAAATACATCTCTTGATGCCTTGTTTTCTCATCACCATGACTGTGAAGCTGTCTGAAACGGAAGTATATAGAAGATTTTCTCTCCTTTTTTTTGGTTTTCCTAACTCCCAGCAATAAGTCTATCTCATGTGTCTAGGGATGGAATATGGCGATTTTTAAAGTAGTAAAGCTTGGTTAGCTATTCGGAAATGACTGGGCTCATATGTTGTACTCAATAACTTTTTCAATGTGAAAAGGCCACAGCAAGTCCTTCACCTATTTTCCAGGCAAGGAATGATGGCATTTGCCCGAAAATCCTTCGGGCTCCACCCTCTTCGCTATATGAATCCTTTACCCACCATCCTAGCTGCCAGTGCTCCTTTATTTCTGATGCCTAAGAGCCTAGCTTGACACTTATGTTCTACTTGTTCAATTTGTGCCCACATTTTATTTTCTTAAATACATTGTTATTTTTCCAAAGGCAATACATATTTATATTTATATTTTTTATCTAGCACTCAGTAGATTCTCAAATTTAAAAAGACTTAAAATCACAAATGAATAGACCAAGGCATTAAATTCTCAAGAAGCATTTCCTCAGCTTCCATTAACTTTAATTTTAGCATTAGTATAGTTTTAACTAGTTGGCTCAGTGAATGTTTTAAAATTGGGCCAAACATAGTATTAAAAGTCATCTAAAAGACTCTAATGTAATTATAAGTGGTTGTATAGTCCCCCCCAAAAAAATGTGTTGGAGAAGAAAAAAAAAATGCCTGATTTGCCTATAGGAGCAAAGCCAGGATTTACAGAAATCTGGTGTGTTTCCCTTGTTCAAAAGCCATGGCTATGAGAAAATCAGATTTTCCTATGTAAGGCAGCAAAGATGGCTTTACTTTTTAATAGAGGAGAGTGTTTCTGTAGTTCAGAAATTTCTCAAGACATGTTACTCAAACCAGGAGCAAAACAAACAAACAAACAAAATACCCTATGAGATAAAAAAAGCGCCTTTATCTAAACAGGCTTGGTTAAGTGAGCTGCCCTTGCTCCTTGGTATATCAAAAAAGAAAAATGATGACTGTGGCCTTGTCTTTGTTATGTCTTCTAAAGCCAGAAACACATGTCACTACAGTGTGGATAACGGAGGTAAGAGAAGTGAATTTTGAGACCAATTGTGTTAAGACAGTACCTGAAGGCTCCATCGATTTTGAAGCACCTGCCCCATGACTACCAGGTACACAGCCTGCCTGCTATTCTTCCTTCCTTTTTCCTTCTTACCTTCCTTCCATCCATATGGTCATGCATTCTGCCACTGACAGGACTACAAAGACAAGCAATCCATGGGCTCTATCCTGGAGGATTCTTACTCCAGCTAGACCTATATTTTTCAAACTTTAATGTGCATAAGCATCATCTGTGGATGTTTTTAAAGTTCAGAGACAATAGGCCTGGAGGGGGAACCTGAGAATCTGCATTTCTAACAAGCTCCCACTCTACAGGTCCAAGACCGCGCTCTTAAACACAAGCCTCTAGTATGGATCCTTTGAACCTGTGGTTGGTGGTGTCTGAAAATTCCAGGATATGGGTTGTATCCCCAACTCCAGTTTTGAAATCCAAAGGAAAAAATGTTAACAGATTATCCCCATTACCAAGAAAATATCACAAATCATTGACTACCAAAGAAAGTGAATGGGTATTATCTTCCTGATAAGCAATGAAGAAATCATTAGTAAAAGTAGCACATGGATTATGAAGTTGTAACAAAATAAATAAACAGGAATACCTTGAACCAGATTCAGACCTTAGTGAAGTTTTAATAATGAGCAACATTTTCCCAGGCGTCTTGACCATTCTCTTTTTGCACAACATAAATTGCACAGGATCATAGGACAATAATATGTGGTGATAAACTTGTTTGATTACACTTCCCAGGTGCTGCTGGGTCCAATTATCTTGGTGCTAAAATACCCTCTAATTGGGTGTGAAACACACATCAGAGTTAATTTTACTGTACACCACTATATGGGCTTGAAATAATTAAGAATGTTTTCATTTCTCAACTGGCCTAGTAAAAAAAAGTAAGGCATTTCAAGTTTCAATCCTTAGAGATTTCTTTGAAACTCCTGAGATCAGCTAGATATGAATATATGTAAATTTCTAACCATAGGATCTTTTGAGACCATAAGCCTCTTATCATAACCTAGATGCTTTGATCTACAAAAGTAGAGCTATCTGTGTCTTACGAGGAGCATGTGCCCTTTGAAACTTGAGAAACCAAAATACTATGGGAAGGCGTGTTATAGTAAAAAAATTACATTATATTATACTATACTATACTATATTTGTCCCTTAAAAGTACTAGTTGTTTAAAAGTATTGTTTCTGAAAGCTCATCTTCACAGTAAATATTATCAAGGCCAACTACATTGCAGATATTGGCTATATAATACATGAACAGTATTGAGAGAGTTAAAAGATTAAAACTAAAATGATACCCAAATCCAAAAAGAAAATCATGAAAATACATTTGGAATTATCTATCCCAAGGAAATCTAGTAACCTATCCTTAGAGCAAAAAATGAAAGGCATGCTCTTGACTAAAGTCCTCTGTGTTATTTAACCTAAAATATAAATATATATATGTGTGTGTTCAGCAACTAGTAAATTTGAAATTAACAAGGGTAGTTAATCTTCTGAAAGGGTGAATAGATGGCAAAAGGTGATAATGAGCTAAAATGTCAGCAACTTGTCTCCCAAACCCTCTTGATCCATTGTCCTGGAAGTTTATGGCCATGTTGACCCCTCCTCTGTTGGATTATCTCTTGGCCTTGGTGGACTGACTCATGATATCTACAAAGTTTTTCCTGATGCGATTCTGTCTCTGGTCACTAGCTCATCCATGCTGTCATTAGTTTCTTCTGTTACATTTTACCTCTCCAGGCTTCATTCATCGCCTCTGCTATCTTACAGTGCCAATAGTTCATGCTCCTGTGAGCCAGTACTTTAGGCTATTACTCATCCTATGCATGGCATGGCATTGCTTAGCAATTAAATGTTAAATCATGATGACTCATCTCAAAATATGGTACATTCTACAGCTGCTATAAAATAAAGATCACAAGGTGTCTTAGATTCTTCTGTCTATTAAATCATTTCATAGGTCAAGATTTTTGATAAGGATTTCTTTAACTTATCTTCTCTGCCCAGAATAATTCGATTAATCCTAAATATCTGAGTGACACATTTTTTACCCACCAGCACTGGAATATGATTTTCATCAGTTTTTCCATACCATTTCAATGAACCAGTTCACTAACCTGAGTCCAAAAATCTGAAAGTAACCAGTGGTTACGATTTTTCAAACTTTTAATTGTCGTTTGCACCACTGTCACTTTAGGAACAGAAAGTATTTACGAAGGCATGTCATTTTGATAAATATATTCTTGACTCAATAGTTTTACAACATACCATTAGCAAGACTTAATGTACCTGTACTTTACCCAGTTTGTAGGTAAAGATTAAAGTATTTAGAATACTTACTGACTTTTTACTTGTTATTTCTGCAAATTTAGTCTAAATCCAAGGGAAATTGGGATTCCCTCAGCTCCTTTAGAAACATAAGTAGAGGACAAAAGATGAACCTGCACTGATGCCCTCATTCATCTTAAAAGCCAGATAATTAAACTTTTAAAAATGTTTTTATTTTATACTGGAGTATAGATGATCAACAATGTGTTAGTTTCAGATGTACAGCAAAGTGATTCTGTTATACATCTACATGTATCTATTCTTTTTCAAATTCTTTTTCCATTTAGGTTGTTATATAAAATTGAGCAGAGTTCCCTGTGCTATACAGTAAGTCCTTATTTGTTATCCATTTTAAATATAACAGTGTGTACATGTTAATCCCAAACTCCCATTCTATCCCACCCCCCGCCCTTCCCCCATGGTAACCATAAATTTGTCTTCTAAGTCTGTGAGTCTGTTTCTGTTTTGTAAATAAGTTCATTTGTATAATTTTTTTCGATTCCACATATAAGCAATATCATACAATATTTCCCTTTGTCTGACTTACTTCACTCAGTATGACAATCTCTAGGTTTATCCTTGTTGCTGCAAATGACATCATCTCACTCTTTTTAATGACTGAGTAATAGTCCATTATATATATGTACCACATCTCCCTTATCCATTCCTCTGTCGATGGACATTTAAGTTGCTTCCGTGTCTTGACTATTGTAAACAGTGATGCAATGAACATTGGGGTGCATGTATCCTTTCGGACCATGTTCTTCTCTGGATAACAGGAGTGGGATTGCAGGATCATATGGTAGCTCTATTTTTTGTTTTTTAAGGAAACTCCATGCTGGTGTCTATAGTGGGACAGCCAGATAATTAAACTTTTATGATGAAAAGAATAAGTACTATAGCTTAAATTGGTTTTAACCTTATTAATTAGTTATTAATTAGATTAGTATTGTAATCAAAAGTAGAGTCACTTTTCTGAAATAAAATTTATTCATTTTCATTTCATTTTATACTATATCCAAAATTCCTGAAATTTCTAAGATCTAGTTAAATCACGTAACATTTTACATAACTAGACAAAGTCAATATAAGTATTTAACGACTTGTAATTCTTTTTTCTGTTAATGCTACTAGATCTATCTTCTTTAATTCATCCCATAAGCATTTATTAGCATCTTCAACATGCCAAGTATTTGTGACACAAAGCCAAGGAGACTTAAGACCTGGGCCATGAGAACTTCTACTCTCCCGGATGAAACAAGAATTCATTAAATAATCATATTAATATACCATAACAAACTATGGAACAACACAAGAATACCAGATTTAGTCTGAAGATCAAGAGAGTCCTCTTTAATTAATGAGAATTGAAAAGGAGAGTTATTTAACCAAGTGAAAGGGAAGGCTTGCTTTGCAGACTCAGAGGAACATGTCAAAGAGCTCATGGTAGAAGGAAGTGTGTCACATTGGGGACCACTGAGAAAGAGGGTGAGGGAAGCTGTGATCTCACTGTGTTGACCCTGTGCTCCTCGACCCTGTATTCTATCTGCCCCACTCCTACCCCACTTCCCAAAAGACAGCTGGCTCTGGAAAGACAGGTACCAGATCTCCTGTGGATGGAAGACTTGCCCAGTTTGGCCTGGCTAATTCAGGTTCAGACCTGAAAACTACTGTCTATCCACACAGGTGCCCTGTCTTCACCCAGACTCACTTCCTCAGTGTCTGCAGGGTCCTTATTACATCCAGAATGAAGCTGACAGCACACAATTTCATAATGGGGCCTGTTCTGGAAAAAATAACTCTGAATGAAAATCTGAGGGCTGAAACAGATCTGATTATCCCAAATTCTGTGCTAAAGCAGACTGCGTTGTAGCTGGCCTTTGAAGTATTCTCAGAATCTAATAATAACTTACAAATGAAGACAAGCATCTTCTAGAAGATCTTTTGAAAGGTCTTATTTAAAATGCTTTGCAATGACAAATTATCAGAGTTGTGATTTAAATTGCCTTCTTCCACTTTTACTGTAGGGATGAATAGTAAGTTTCAGAAAACACATTCTTTTATATTTTGGCAGAAACCTCTGTGTTATAATCCTTGTAAGTGCAATTATAAGACAGGTCTGGTAGAAGTGTGCTCCACATGGGTGGTAGAATAACATGCCCTTTACAGAAATGAATTAAACATAATAGATTTTAGATAAAAATGATAAACGTTAGATTATAAACCCCTTACAGACCTAGATCATATCTTATTAGCACAATAAATGTAACAGTTTAGGGAAAAGTAAATTTGCTAAATAGAAATAATAATAAATAATTGAATCAATGGCTAGATACCACTGAGATTGTACTCAACACCCTAAAAATTTAATCAGGAGTGAACTTTAACATAAACTATGGACTCTGGGTGATAATGATGTGTCAGTGTAGGCTCATCAGTCGTAACAAATGTACCACTCTGGTAGGAGATGTTGATAATGGAGAAAGCTATGCATGTATAGGGGTAGGGGGCTTATGGGAAATCTCTTTACCTTCTACTCAATTTTCCTATAAACCTAAAAATGGTCTAAAGGTAATGTCTATTAGAAAAAGTTTTAAAAATTTAATCTGGTAAAATAATCTTAATTATTATAGAAACCATGTTATTTTTGCCATAGTGTAAATTTGGGTTTAGAAAATCCACAGCATAAGGCAGTTCATCTATCTCTAGGTCAATGGATCTGCTAAACAGGTACTGCATGGTGGGTACAGCTGGGCCATTTATACAGTGCTTCCTATATTCTAAGCACCATGTGAGGCATCTCTGCATGCATTTTCATTGATTCCACACAAGAACCCCATGAAATATGTCCTACCTTTATTCTCAATTTATACATGGAGAACAAGTGCAGTTCAGAGAGATTAAATAAATTCCCCGAAGTCACATAGATAGCTTCTGTCACAGAAATAAAAATGGTTCTTGCACACATCTGGGTAGCTAATTCCTAGGCTTGGCTTTTCGTAGGGCAGGATAAATGAGAAGTTGGAAGAAAGAATCTCTTCTTATTCAAATATACTTTGCTGTCCTGGAAAAATGGAATGTGGGTACTACTTATGAAACTAGATCTGAAGATAACCAGAAATTGTAACACCAGATGGGACCATTAGATCATAAATTAAGTCCAAATTGGGTTAGGAAGGATGTACAAAAATCCCCCATCCATTGTCTTGATGCTGTTGAAGACCTAGGCATGTTCCTCTTCTGGATATGCTTTGGGGTGAATCCAGTTTCATGGCAATGTGGACAGAAATAGAATAATATTCTGGGCACAGGGAAACACATGAACAAAGGTACAGAGGTGTGACCATGCATATTCAGGGCACAGCAAATTGTTGTTCAAAATAAATCTTCACTATCACCTGGAAAAGTTCCAATTCTGTTTTTTACTACAATTAAATTTACATATCAATTTCATAAAATAGTTCTTATGAAATCCCCTTCAAAAGTTTCTGACTCTTGTGTGACTTGGTATGATCACATCAGGACAAAAGAAAGATTTTGTCAGTGTCCTCTAGGAGTTTGAAATCAGAAGAGAAACCAGGCCAGTGTGAACCGAGACAGACAAATGTTTCAATTGCCTAGGTCAGCTTATGAACTACAGCAAAGCGTGGCACTTACAGGAAAATCTTGGGGAAAAAAGAAAAACTGCAGTAATCTAAATTATCTTTCCCACTTCCTAGGGCATCTGGGCCAAGTTCCATATCTGATCAAAAGAAGTCCAATTCTGTAATGTCTGCTCTTGGGATAATAGACTAAGAAGTAGGTGAAAAAAATCAAGCAAAGAAATTCTTTTTCATCTTCTTTTTAACAGTCAGAAATAAAGATTATTTAATCCTATCTAGGAGCTGTAGTCATTTTTCAAAATCAATTTTTAAAGATACTGTTGTCTTATGTTTACCTTCCAGGTGTCTACTTTCTCAAGGTAACAAAAAGGTTCACAGGATTCTTATCTCGGACTGATAAACAGATGCAAACAGAGCCAGACCTATCTGGGCTACCACAAGGCCTGTTTGACTAATTGCCCTGATAGATCATTCTCTGGTGCCTGATGTTGTTATTGCACCCAGCATAGCTGAGATAGCACATGTTTAACCCTTGACCTTCCAGCTGCCTCCACCACATCGCTCTGGAACTGACCGTTCTCCATCATCACTTCCTCCCATGGCAGCCAGGGAAAGAGATCTGTTTCTAAGAAAATAACAAAGGCTCTGACCCCTTCATGAGTCACCAGTCTGTCTACCCACTTCCAAGATTCCCCCTTTATATATTTATTCAGCTTGTCAGTGTTCCTGGCAAAGAGGGTAATGATATTGGAGGTAAACAGGATTCATGCTAACTCTGGGGACAAAAATTTCATAAATGGCTTCTATAAGCTTTATATGAACCAATCCATTTCATTCTATCCCCTTTTAAGGCAACTTTTTTTTTTTTTAACAAAAATGATAAAATAGCAAAAGGCACAGAATGAACAGAAGAAAAATATGCCAGGGCCTTTTGTTATGATGTAGGGAAATACCTAATTATTCAGTGCCTTAGGGCACTGATTTAAATTACTGTAAGATAGGCTAAATTCTATTACTAACAGCAGAAGTGAGAAGTAAATGTATTTTATCTAGGATAGGTCATCTTTCTTTTATTACATGCTTCACACATCTTATTCACAGGATGTACACTGATCAAGTTTTAACAGATACTGCCAACACATGGTAATTCAGCTGTTGACAGTCCTGGCTGAGTATTGCTGTGCAAAAATTTCACATTACGCAACATTATAGAAACATTAAATGGGAATAACGCCCTGGCAAGTGGTGTGTTTTATGACCATTTGTGTTAATTAATGAAATTATGTTGTCTTTACAGAGAGGCAGAGAATATATGGAGAAGAAGAAAAACATAATCATTACGGAGTATATTTGCATTTCTGTTCATTTTCTTTCAATGTCTCCAAGTTAAACAAACATGAAATATGATAGGCTATAGCACTGGGAAAAAAGATTCATTTTGGTACATACTGCATTTCAGTTTTCACTAAACCATTCAACATAAAATCAAAGCACTATGGCTTAATTATAAAACCATTTCTATCTTTCCAACATTTTGTCCAGCAAGGCCTTTAGATTTCTAATAACTTTTCAACCAAAAGGAAAAAGTATATTTGTTTTGTGAAATCAATTCCTGAATACTAATGTTATCAATCCTTATTATCCTTCCCATGTAATAAACTCTTGGTATTTGCCTCTGTCTATTAAGAAAGCAAGATTGCAATGCTTGAAGTACTGAGTGGATTGACAAGACATTGAAAAGGCCCAAGGGACAAAAAGATAAATAATCTAAGATATATGTGTCTTTGGGTTTGCTTTGAAGGAGAACATGAGACAGAAGGGTCCCCACTATCAGATGATCTTGGTTTAGCCTCATGTAGGCAGCTTCAAGCCTATTTTTCTGAATCTAAGTTTTCTCTTGAATGGGATTCACATAGCCATTCTAACCAGCTTTTTCTGAAGTTTAAATAAATTGCCCAGCACAATGACTGGAACTGAAGAAGAGCAAATACTTGATTGATCCGAAGCCCCTTCCTGCCTTATCTTGTAAAATTAACCAGAGATTCCACTTTACTCCAATTTGCCTTCAAGCTACTTTGAGAATAATTTAACTGAACTCACATAAATTTTGGAAAGCTTGACCCCCAGTCAGATAACTTATCTTCTGAAAAGAAAGGACACTAATGTTAAACATTAACAAGAATTGTTCCATTGAAAAATATAAAGACTCTTAGGTGAATTTCTAGAAGCAACAACAAAAGTTAAACCAGTTTTGTTTATTGGAAAAATTTGGAAAAAATGCCAAACAACAGGATCATGTGGGGATGAAGTTCAGAGGCCAAAGATGTGGCAGGACAACAATTATAACTCAGGCTCTGATGAGGAGCAGTTCTGGCCTTCTCCATTCAGAAGCAAACCTACACCTGAAACTAACACAACATTGTAAATCAACTATACTCCAATAAAATTTTTTTAAAAATAGTTCAACTTATCAATTGTTTCTTTCATAAATCATGCTTTTAGTTTTGTATCTAAAAAGTCATCAACAAACCCAAGGTCACCTACATTTTCTCCAATGTTATCTTCTAGGAATTTTATAGTTTTACATTTTACATTTATATCTATGATCTATTCTGAATTGATTTTTGTGAGAAGTATAAGGCCTGTGACTAGATTCATTTTTTTTTTGCATGTGGATGTCCAGCATCATTTATTGAAAAGTCTATGCTTGTAGACAGGCTCATAGATATAGAAAACAAAACTACTGGATACCGTGAGGAGAGGGCAAGGCGAGGGGCAAAATAAGGGTATGGAATTAAGAGATACAAACTATTATGAAGCAAATAGATAACCAATAAGGTTATATTGTACAGCACAGGGAAATATAGCCATTATTTGGTAATAACTTTAAATGGAGTCTAATCTATAAAAATACTGAATCGCTATGCTGTACGCTGGAAACTAATATAATATTGTAAATCAACTACACTTCAATTTAAAGAGTAAAAATAAATAAAAAATTTAAAAAGAAAAAAGAAAGAAGCAAACCTATGGGGAATGATTTATAGAAATGTAAGACTTCGTTCGTTCACTGCAAAATGGGAGAATAATATTTGTTTTATAGAATTATTTACTAGGATTAAATGAGATAATGCAAGTAAAGTACTTAGCCTAACAGAGAAGACAGACTTAATAAAGGATATTTTAATGTATGTAGTATTAACATTAATTAATAATGTGAAATAATTCTGAAGTAAGTGAAAATACTTTCTTTTTAGTGTTAGTCCTCTCATATTCTGACAGATTTGTCTCTTCATAACCATCTTTTAAATATTAATTCATGACAATGAAGATCTCTTTTCCAATTTACCCTTTCCCATTTCTTATCTAACTCCCAACCAGTGGCACCCATTCAAGTTAATGTCAATACAGCATCCCATGTTAGGAAGAGATCCAGAATGTTGGATTAACAAGAAAATACTCCTTTCATGTATTTTATGATTTATATATGAAAAGCCTAAAATTAATCACATCTCCAAACATTTGGATCCAATAATGTAGAGCACTGGGCAAATAATTTACCTGATTTTCAGTGAATCCAAATAAGGTTTGACAAATATGGAAAAATTGTTTTCCTATTTTAAAATAATAGGTTCACAAGTGAAAAGTTTGTTGTTTGTCCTGTCCAGTTTTCTTTGCAATAAAAATAAGTTAACTATTTAGTTCTGTGATGCATTTAACAAACGTGCCCATTACCTTGCTAATTCCTATACAAATACATTGTGGAGATACTTCTTTTTAATGTACTAACAACCAACAGACACCACATCCCTCAGAGACAACTGTACTGTTGGGTTCAAGGGTTTAATATCCCAGTGAACATATTTTAAACCACAGCTCTCTTTTAAATACATGTAAATAACTGGATTTTCTATACACAAAACAGTGTCAGATAAATTCTATAAATCTGAAAGCAGAAAAGTAGGGAAGAAATAATAATTTATATGCCACAATGGAGTGTTTCACAATTTTTGTTTAACAAAACATATTTTATCGTCATTACACCTTGATCTATAGGACCCCACTGATTACAAGGCTGTAAATTGTGTGAAGAGCTTTGCAGAAAATCATAAAAGGGCAGCAAGGGGGCCTTATATCATGGAGTCACTTGGTCCCTAAAACTCAACCAGGACTTTGATATTTAGTTTAAACACATCCATATATTTTTATTAATAATGAATAGAGCCACTTGTTTCAATTTCATAAGCCCAATGCACCAAAGCTGGTGAGATTTCTATTACCCATGACCTGGATATTAATCCTTTGAATTTAAAAAAAAAAAAGTTTCCATTTTTCAAATGTTGACTTAATGCTGAAACAATGAGAAAAAAACTTTCCCAGCAATTTTGGCACTTTGGACTGGGAAATAAAACTGACCATTCTGTTTTCACTAGAAGAGCTACTAAACATGCTTTTGGTATAGGAAATACTATTTTTCCCCAGATAGTAGAGGATATCTTGAGGAAACTCAGCAGATTAATTACATGAGTCCTGGCTCAACTTTATTTAGAAGTAAAGCAGAAGCTTTAACACTCATCCCAGAATGTAAAATCCCTTTTTTAGTATTTCATAATGCTGATATTCCTTGTTTGAGTATTCTTCTGTTGGCTCAGAAACTGGTAGCAAGGAGTTTTTTCTTTTCTTTTCTTTTAATTAAAAAAAATTTTTCTCTTTTTAGTAGTGGGCCAGGAGGAGACAAAAGGAGAAAGTTGATTAAATTTGCCTGGATTTTTAACATAAAAGAAGATTAAAAATGGTAATGAATTTTCTAAATTCACAAAGTGATAAGCTTAAGCCCAGAAGTTTTGAAAACCTTCAATTCATGTTGACTTAATGACTTTGTACAAGTTGTTTTTCAATAGGTTTCTGAATAAGAAAACTGTTCCAAAAAAACAGGTGCCTCTTCATTCTTTGTTGGCCGGAGAGGATTCTGCCTTTTGCAGAGTTTCCACAAAAGCCAGAACATTGCCTGCCTTTTCTAAAAGATCATCTAAGATGTGTTATTTCCTTACACTTCCAATGGAAAAATTAAATTATAGCACATATTAATTTTGCCAGAACTCAAACCCATTACTTTTGGCTGAGACTTAGAATAATCACACAGAAGAAAGTACATATTTCACAATTACTGCTCTAAGTCCAGGGCTAAGCATTAGGGAGAGTGGTCGGGGGCAGGCGAAGGCAATGGAAATAGAAGATCTGACATCTACTCTTAAGGAATGTGTTTTCTGACTGCAAATTAGAAGTGATGTAAACTAAACAAGAACCTGTTTCTGAAGCCACACACCAAATATAGTTTGAGGCTATGGTTCAAACAAAGCAGGTGCAGAGTAGAGAGGGTTGAGTTGATGAGACAGGGAATTCTCCTGAACGATGCTAGCCTGAGACCAGTCTGAAAACGTGTGGGAGATGAGTTGTCTAGCTGGGAGCCGCTGGAGGGGAGGCAGAGCACATAGAGCACTGAGGCCATAGCTCTCTCTGCCTGCCTTGCTCACTACATTTTCCCACTCATTCTCCATGCTCCTAGAAGCCTTCAGAAATATAAATGGAAAAAATGGTGTCAATATATATTTTTGCTGAGACAGGCAACTTCTTCCGACTTCAACTCGAGCACAAAAGTCAAAAGTATATATTTCAAAGTCTCTTCTGGTCTACCTCTCGGGTGGAGGATACCCACATGATATTCACTTCTCTGAACTTCAGTTTCCTCATCTGTGAAATGGAACTATTGATAATAGAATTGTGAGGATTAATTTATTTTATGCATACAAAGACTTGAGTAAGTGCCAGGTACCAAAAAAGCACTTGATACATGCCCACTGTCAGTATTAAAATTATGAAGTTTATTCCCAAGAACAGAGATGCCTTGGGCAGCCTACATGATGGCTTGCACAATATTTTACCTTCAACTATCTGCACCATGAATGGAGTAAATGCAAAGGAGGGGTGAAGCATTTACCAACAAAAGGAGGGTATGTTAACTTAAAGATGTTTGTGTAATTTAGGCTGTGATGTCTGGGTTCTGAAATTCCGTATTGTATGTCTATCTACCTTCTCCCTTTGTTACCATTACAACGCTAAGTTATAACAGAAGCACAGGGTTTTACTTGGGTCCTTGATGTGTGACTCAATTCCTTGATAATTTGAGGGAATTGAAAGATTGAAATCACTTAAGATCTTCTCAAAGATCCCACAAAAAAATCAAAGGACAAACAGTTGCAAGGGTTAACCATAAAATATTTTACTGGCTAAGATAGCTTGTTTTCTAATGAAGAGCAAATGTGACATAAAAATGGTAATCCTGGTGCGTGAGAATGTACTTTATCACTCCTGATTTTAGCCTTTTTTAAAATTTCAAATGAAAAGCTTGAAATCTCACATCATCTGATGCATTTATAAGAGAATTCGCCACAAATGTTTAGATCCAATGGCAGTGTTTTAAATGAACTGGATATGGGAATACTAAAAACATTTTTTTAAATGTTTAAACCTCCTAGGGTCTTGGCCTGTACATCCATTTCTCAAACTTTTACTTAGCTACCTTGTCTCCTACAAGCACCAGCCCAAGCTGAGAAACTTGAAAAGTAGCATTTCAAATAAAATGCCCTCAATCTGTTTATCTCCATGGGTAATTTGTAACAAATCTGGAAGAGCTATTTTCTGCCAAATGAAACCACTGCAAAAGTGCAAAAGATGATTTTTTTTTTTTTTTTTAAAGAACAGGTCCTAGTTATGAAACTATAAAGAGGTTCTACTAGTCAAAGAAATTGCCTGCAGTCCTTTGGGTCCTATAATTCCTGAAAGATCAGGTGCTCTGTCCCTAAAAATGTCAGCTGATGCAGGGGAAAACCAAGGAGGAAGGAATTTTCAAAGCACTCAGCTCAGTTCTGGCTGCAAGTTTCCCCTTAGCCTGGCCACATTGTTTAGACACCAAATTTACATTCCCTTGGAGGAAAGAAGAACAAATTTGGAATACGTTGGTCCCTGCTCCCCAGAAAATAAACCTGTTTTTAAATAGAAAGAGTAAGACATGATCAGGTATTCTCTTATTTTTCTAAGCCAAACAAGTTCATTTTTCAAAAAAAAAAACATATTTGTGAGAGGAAAGAGAACTCAGAAAAGCGAGTGTAGGCTCTGAAACTAGATTAGACTACAAAGGGGAATTTTTAATGATACCTTTAGAGTCAAATGTTTTTTACTAGCTAATTAAAGTAATCGCAAATGTCATTGCATAACTTCCCTTGAATCAGCAGAGGTGAAAATGGCCATTCTCTAAATGCTGTTTTGGTTTTAATTTTGAGGGTGGAAATTTAGTTTCATCATGAATGGAGAAAATATATAGTGTTTCTGAAGCACAGGTCTGCTTGTGGTCCATGTGTAAATTTTAAGCCATCCCTGACAAAATGAAAACAATAAAACAGTGTTCAGAAAGTCAAATGCATTTACTTTAAACAATTATTATTGTGTATTTCCTACCATTTTTGGTATAAAAATGTCCCATCTTTTTTTTTATTTTAGTTTCCACATATAAGCAATATCATATGATATTTGTTGTTCTCTGTCTGACTTACTGCACTTAGTATGATAAGCTCCAGGTCCATCCATGTTGCTGCAAATGGGATTATTTCATTCTTTTTGGTGGCTGAGTAATATTCCATTGTATATATGTACCAGATACATGTATATGTGTAACTGAATCACTTTGCTGTATACCAGAAACTACCACAACATAGTTAATTAACTATGCTCCAATATAAAATAAAAATTTAAATAAATAAATAAAATTTTTAAAAAAGAAAAAAAAATGTCCCATCTTTAGGAAATATTAGTGATAGTAAATGTCAGTTGTTTTCTCTCCTAATGTCTTTAATGCACACAATTTGAAGTTGGCTGCTATATATTAATCTCTAAATTTCTCAATTTTCTTATTTACAAAATTCAAATGTCAAGAAATTTCCAGTGTATACTGGAGACGTTGGTCTTACCATCATTTAGAATGGCTTAATTCACACACAAACACACACACACACACACACACACACACAAGTGCTTTTTTAAAATCTGCATTTGGGATGAAACTGTAGCAAGTACTCTTAGATAATATTGCTTATCCTGTGTTTTGGTAGGTGGAAATCATCATCTGTGTAGTACAACGTAGAATCATGCTGTGACATTTTGATCTCGTGAAGCTTTGAAAATTTGAGATGCTCCCAATGATGACCACTGAATCCAAGGACAATTTTCTCCTGAGATCTGCTTTTCTCCGAGGATGATTTGGCAGTTGCTCTTTCCTGAACAGGCAGTCTTAGTACTGTTATTTTTCCACTAAACACACACATACACATACACACACACACAAAACAAAACAAAACCTAACACAGACAGACACTTGCCCAGGAGCCCAAAAGAGATGAGAGCCATGCTTTAACAAGGAACTAAAAGGTACCTCCAGGGAACTCATGCTCAGTCAATAGATGCATCATCTGCCTGACACCCAGAAGTGTGGGAAGAGCTGGTAAAAGGATTATAGATTGGAAATAAAATGTTGTGGGCTGACAGGTTTGAAATCTGATTGTCTGGTATTCCTGTCACAGTTCATAATAATGTGAAAATGATCAAAGCCTGGAAAAAAATGGAAGTCTACTTATTGTGAGTATAAGCAAATACAGGGGATTGAATGACAGAAGTTGACAATATTCCATTGCAGTCGGCCAGAGAGTATAGTGAGAAAACATTCGTAGCACTTAGCTTGGGTATGCGGCTTCTTGCCTCTTCCTATCAGCTTGTGGACTTTTCTATCAGGATTATGGATCAGACAGAACAAACAGGATAGGTGAAATTTAGAACCTGGTGGTTTCAAGTCCCAAGAGGCACCGAGAGAAGAGTCTGACAATTGGGTTCACACCGTACAGCATCTGGTAGAAGTTAGGGTGATGTCACCCATTTATCACTATTTCCATCTCCAGTGATGGAGAACCCTCTGGGTTCTGAGTCTCAGACTCCTTGGAACTGCATAAATCTTTTGGTACCCACAGATAAGTGAGGGTGTTTCCTCTAACTGTCTTACAATTGTGGACATTTCCCAGAGACATAAAGGTAATATAAATGCCCCGCATGGTAGGAATTTTGAATCAAAGGTCATATACAAGTCTCTCTGCTACTCATCTAAAACACTGTATTGAAAATATATCAGCTCCTGCGGTCTGAGAGACGGCAAGACCTCTGTTAACTTATATCCCGTGCATTGTTTTGATTTTCTTAACGATAAAATGGAAGCCAATGGCTTTAAATTATTGTATAATTATCCCTAGTATGATCCTATAAAAGAGAAGAATCCATATTCTAGGGACAAACCTGTTTGTGAATTCAATTGTCTGGCTGACTTCCAATGATGTTCATTCAAGTGTTTGATCCGTAAATCCTAATGTCTTGGGTGGGGGTGATCAGGGGACATTTCTCATCTGTCCGACAAAAGGAATTTCTACACTGTGTTGACTTTGGCTTTGGCAATGGTAAAATCTGGGAAGAGAATTCTGGGACTTTTCCTCACTCAGGGATGCCACGTTCCTCTGCCTCTGCTTCTGTTTTAACCACAGGATAAAGGTTTAAGCACAAAATCATGGGAAAACATTAGACTGGGATGGAATATTCTGGTCTCTCAGCCCAATTCCAGACTTTGTGATTTGTGTGGCTCTCAGAAGTTGCTTAATATCTGTGGACCTAAGATTCTTAAACGAGGGCATTGTAGTAAATATTGTCAGGTATTAACTTCCAGGACTGAATCTCTATAAAGCTATAAAACCTCAGACCCCGTCACTGTTATCCATCCTCTGTCCCTTGAGATGAAGGACACGTTGGTCACTAAAGACTCTTTTCCAGGTCTGAGAAGAGTCTTTAGTGACTCTTTCTGATGTCTTATTCAACTAATATGTATTGAGGATTTATACATGCAATTCATTTTCACGTGGACTATTTTCCTATAAGAGATAATGCTATTCCAATTTGACAGATTTTTTAAAAAAGTAGTAAAGCTGAGGTTAGTTAAGGAAGCTGCTCAGGGTTATATACTTACCTAGTGGCTGAGTTGGGATTTCAACTCATCAAGGAATAATTCCAAATCCAGTCTATTATAGTGAAGTACCCTAATTCGCATGGAAGTTGTCAGGATTTGATCTTGAGGCCTCTTTTTCCTTAAAAACTTTTAGAGGTGCCTGTGGCCTGCATCACTCAGAAGATAAGTAGATCAGCCCTCTCAGCCTTCGAAGTTCTGCACTCAAACCGGATTTTTATTGGAATTCTCTTAGACGGTAGCAACGTGGTTATAAATTGTCATGGAAGCTGGGAAACTAGGCGAACAAAGATGGCAATGCCCTGTAACGGTTACCATTCCTGAAAACCCAAAGCTAAGTTTATTTTTAAATTTCTGGAGATGTTAGAATAAACGTATACAGTGTTGATTCTTTTCTCAAAACTTTTCAAAACCTTCCAAGGTACGGACACTACAGAAACCCCAATGCCTTCCATCTCCCTCGCTCAAGTTTACCTTCTCCTGGTATACATGGGAAAGGAGAGGTTTCAGCTTACAAACTTCATGAACTATTGACTATGATTTATTGCTTCTTTACCCTGCCTCTCTCAGCTTGGCCAAGGACCACCACTAACTCCTAGTAGGAAGCTGCCCTCTGCACAGGAGTCAGTGGACAGAGAGATGTGAGGCCAGAATCACAACTCCTTGACACGTTTTATTGCCCGTGCATCCCACCTCAGTGAATTACAATAAAAATGAGTAAAATAACATAAAACTATATGTGAAACATAACTTTTCCTATGCGACAAGTTAGCTGTGGCCCAGTAAATAATATTTTTTTCTGCCCAATTTTGTAACAATTGAGATAAACAAGGAAGTCAGGCATGTGGAGATCAAAATAGCTGCTTTATGCTGACAAAAATTAGATTGGAGGATGTGGCTTAGAGATGTGATCACAGTGGATTTCCTATCAGTGAACCCCAGAATGAGCCTTACACCCCCAAGCCCTGGCAGCACTGAACAACCACAAGCTTCCTGACATCGGGGGGTCTGTCCCTGTCAAACGTGGAGCATGAAGCCCAGGCCAAATGCATCCTCCTGTGAGCAGGCTAATTGTCAAGAGGAAGAGAGGGAGGGGGCTATTCTGTACTTACGGATTTCCTTTCTCCAGTTCAGCATCCTGACAACTCCTTCCCTTCTCTGGAGGAAGAGTAAGGGAGTGAGTGGCTCAAGATGCCAGGAATGTTTAGGGAAAATCTTTCCTTGTTAGAAACCAGAGAAGGGAGGAAGAAGTGAACATCCAAAAGCAGATGCTAGGTATCCTAGGAATTAAGCACCTTACAGGAGGTTCTCTCGTGTAAATGTCCCCAGTTTCCAATTTTGCTTAAGTATTGGTTTTCATATCAAGCTCTGAAAATGCTACCTTCTTCTAGGCTTCTTTTAGGCTCTATTGCAAAATCAGTTGCCCCCTATTTGGAAAACCCTAGCCCTTTGGACAATAGATGGTTTACACCATGATCTACCCTCGGCTCTGCCTGAGTATACTTTCCCACGTGAGTGTCTCAGACTTTAATATCTTCAAAGGGACTCATTCCGGGTAGTCAGTGGTGGCATTCGGCAATTCAGCTTCTGCAGCATAATCCAGAGCAATGGGCAATGATTTGGGGTGAAATCTTGGCACTCGAAGGCCTTCCTGGGAGGCCAGGATGGATCCTCTCCCTGACTTCCCCCTCCATCTGTGTCCTGAGTGGTCTGTAGATACACCTTCTTATTCTTTTCTGCTGCTAGTTGCCTAGCAGTAAATATTGACTTTCTCACAGTCGGCATCCAAGGACAGATTCTTCCAGGTAAAATGTCATAGGTATAGTTTACCATTAACAGACATAATGACCGGGCAGGTTAGAGTAATAATCTTTCAAAATTTCTACAGCTAGTAGACTGTGGTCTACTGACTTAAGAGTGTTCTTTCCACACTACATTTTTTTTTTTTCTCTCTTGAGAACCAAATCACAGCTTCCTGGACTTTTGTATAGAATATCCAATTAGAACTTTCCAACAGTTTCAACCCAGTTAATTCATTTGAAGTCTGCTTTGATGATGTCGTTTCGGACAACCCTTGCTGAGGACTGACTCTGATCTCATATAGTGCTTGTGTGTATTAACCATTTCAACATTCTATTATTTATCTTGGCTTCAATGAAATTTATTTTCAAAAAGCAGATGGTAAGCTCTTGAAAACACTGACCTTGTCTTATCCATTTCTCACATCTCCCACATGATGTGTTCACTGAATGCTAATTGATTGGCTGAAGAATCTCCTCATCTGACACTGTGTTTGTGAAAAATGCTGCCTAATTACTCATCTTTCTTTATCAGAGTGTCATGTTTTGATACAACTTAATGGGGATAGTTGGAGGAGGACGCAGAGGGAGAGGACTGAGAAACTGAAGCCATATAATTAAAATGATTCAGCCTAAAGACATCCTGCTAGTTAGCTGCCTATGTGGGGCTGCATATTTAGTGCTCCAGGAAATTTGTAAGATGAGGTTTCCATGTCACCATGCTGAATCTTTCAGGGATACGTCCTCATTTTCCCTAGTCTGGGAAGCCACTCCTATAACGAAAATGCATATTTTGGATTATGAATCCCTGCAATTGGAATTGAGATTTTAGGTGGGACGTCAAAATATACATTTTTAGCAAGGACCCAGGGTAATTTTAAGGAGGTAGTTTCGAAGCTTCAATCTGAGAAACAGCTCTAGGCTTACCATCAATCTCTTTTGCTATCACCTACTTATGTGTTAATTTCTTTCCCCAGGCCTAACTCCAACGTATATGTTGTTTTGAGTAAGAATGTTTAGAAATGGCCAAGGAACAGTCATGTTTTCAGAAAAAACAGTCTTTTATTGCAGCAAAAGGAACTCTGGTCTACCATGACCACAGCTATCACCACGCCAGCAAGAGTAACTCAAAATTACAGGCCCTTTTTCTGCTTCTCTTTCACAGTGAACCCCAGGATCTAATGTGTAACAATACTTCCTATGAACTTTACAAGCGTTTACTCAGCAGTGGGAACACATTAGGATGCACTAATTTGAATGAGTTTCTTGCATACCTAATAAAAGAAATGACAACACATTATCCAAAAGTAGTGGAGTTCAAAGAAAAAACTCCATTTGTTCTTGTCCATTGAAGAGCAGAGTATGATAACTTTGACCTAGCCTCACAGCTTGAAATGTCCAACTTGTCCATAAATTCACACTCACGTTACATGCTGTGTTTTACTCCAATTAGAATATAAGCTACTTGAGGCTGGGAACAATGCCTATCTTGCTCGCTTTCATAATCTAGAACCCAGCACCATGTCTAAAAGACAGTAGATACTCAATAAAAGTTAAGAAAATAAGAGTCCTGGAGAAAACCACCATACCATCTGGAGGTTTCAACTATCCATTGGAGACACTACTATAGATGTGTGTGTGTTTTATTATACCAGCAATCAACTTCTGTTAAAAAGAAGGGGCTTCCCTGGTGGCGCAGTGGTTGAGAGTCCGCCTGCCGATGCAGGGGAGATGGGTTCGTGCCCCAGTCCGGGAAGATCCCACATGCCGCGGAGCGGCTGGGCCCGTGAGCCATGGCCGCTGAGCCTGCGCGTTCGGAGCCTGTGCTCCGCAACGGGAGAGGCCACAACAGTGAGAGGCCCTCATGCCTCAAAAAAAAAAAAAAAAAAAAAGAAGGAAATTCAATGCCATTCTTGCCTGAGGAAGCAATTGCTGAATGATATTATGGCATATAGAAAGGATTGCATATAATACTGAGATGTTTAGCATTGAACCTGGCACATAGCAGGTGCTCAATAAAAAGCTACTATTATAATTCTCACTGCTATTATTATAAATAGTGGATTTTAATTACAAGGAAACACTTGGGAACTGACTTGCACTTATATGTGGTTCCTGAACCAGAGAAGCTGTCTAAGGATTAAAATCCCCAGGAATTCTGCCTCTGAAGATAACACAGATAGGGTTCTCTGGTAAGTAATTACAAGGTTTTCTCTGAGTTAACAGAGCCTATGGGCCTCTGATGATTTTTAAATAAATCTGTCTCCCTGTAAATCACATATACTGAGAACACTTTGAAAACATAATGAATAATTCTGTGGCACTTTATGAGAGAATATGTATTTTAGGAAAAAAGGCTGTATATGTGTGTGTGTTTATGTGTGTGTTTGTATTGGAAGAAAAGAAATTTCTTTTTAATTGATATGATCTAGAGTTGTCTCTCTTAATATTTTTATGTCCTCACATTCTTTTAAAGAGAAGTATGTAGTCAGAGACATACACTCCACCCATAAATTCCCAAGGTCTTAATTTTAGACCAATATTACACTGCAATAAATTCCTGCTTACCACAGTCCAGACCACTAGGATAGGGAAATACCACTAATGGATTTTATGGGATTTTTGTAAATGCTGCCCTCCAGTTTTATGCTAAAGGCAAGGGAAGTAGTAAGTAAATACACCATTAAAGTTTTGGTCGGATGAAAACAACTTCCAGGATGTGTCAAGGATCTGTGGATTCTGTCCATGTTTTCATAACCAGTGGTTCCTAACTTTTTCTTTCTTAAGAATCATTAGGAGAACTTCATGAAAACCATGGGATTTCTCTGAAGAAAGATGTTTTTACACATGCGCATAAAATCTAGCATACAATTTCAGGGTGTTTACAACTCCTGGAGAAACTGAGTTTAAGAAAAGGCTCATGCACAAGTTATTGAAAAGATACCCAGCTGAGGTTGAGTGCCATTTCAGGGGGCAAGCTTTTATTGCCAAACACTACATGTTTCCACTCGTGGACTCTCTCGCGAAAGAGCCAACACAGGAGCCCAGATGTGAGCAGGGATACCAGCAAGGAGACACTCCTCTCTTGGAGACCATGGAAACAGAACTGAACACATGACTCTGGCTTTACTTAGGGGTGATGTCCCATGACCTCTTTTTCTCTTGGAAAATCCCAAGAACTATCTTTTTACTAAATTGGGATAAGCAGAATTTTCTTTATAAATGCTCTTTAATTAACAGCATGTCAATAATATGAGATGTTAATTACGAGTCTCTACTCCATGCCTGGTGTATCTCTGGTACCGCGATAGACTCCTAGCCCTTGAGGAAGTTCGAAGTTGAGTACTTTGAAACAAGGACGTAGATAATAAAAATATAGCATGCACTGAACAAATCTCAAGACATTTGGCAGTATTATGTATGCCACTAGAGGAATATTCTAGGTTGCCAAAATAGGGTATCATATGTAGGGACTTAATTACCATGGTAACATGGGGCTTAGCCAGGTATCGCCCACTGGTTTACAACAGAAGAGAACAGACTTGGAAGGTCTGAACTAGGACTGGAGGAGGGGGGACACTGCAGGAGTGAGCCCTTCTCCTCTCCCTCCTCCTTGTGATAGTGGCTAACTTTGGGTGCTTGTACCAGGCACTGTCCTAAGACCTTTACGTATATTAACCTAGTTATTCCTCATGAGCCCACTATGAGGTGGAGTCTACCTGCATTTTACCACTATGACCATTGAGGCACACCTCATCAAAGATCCCAGGGCTAGGAAAGTGGAAGAGCCTGGATACCAACCCAGGCAGATCTGGCTTCAGAGGCCATGCCTTTAATCAGCATATTATTCTGTTTAGGGGACTGTTAGCAAACAGAGCATATCTGGGACTTGGGAAGACAAGTCTGCTGGCAGCTGTGTGGAATGGGTGATAGGAGAAGGTAGCTACACCGAAGGCAGGGCATTCTGGAAGAGGGTAGACCCAGAAATACCAGGAAGGACAGATGAGGAGCAAAACTAAATTTGCAGTTGTGAGGATGTGGGCGGGGTGATTTAGAAGCAATTTAAAAGAGATGGAAGCCACGGTACCTGCAGACTGAGGAGTTGGAAGGATAAAGGGCAGAATGCAGTCATGGATGAGGCCGAATTTTCAGGTTGGGGCAGCTATTGCCTGGGGCTGCTATTCATCAGGATGAGCAGTAGAGACTAAGGAGCAGAAATGAGGGGAAATAGAATCAATTTTGAACACGCTGAGTCTAGTGTCTTGGTGGTATCTATGCAGAGGTGTCAAGCGGGTTGATGAGCAGAACTCTTCTGAAGTGAAAGACAGGGGCGGGGCTTCCCTGGTGGCGCAGTGGTTGCGCGTCCGCCTGCTGATGCAGGGGAACCGGGTTCGCGCCCCGGTCTGGGGGGATCCCGCGTGCCGCGGAGCGGCTGGGCCCGTGAGCCGTGGCCGCTGAGCCTGCGCGTCCGGAGCCTGTGCTCTGCAACGGAAGAGGCCGCGGCAGAGGGAGGCCCGCATACCACACACACAAAAAAAAAAGACAGGGTTTTTCCCAGACACAGAGGGCTGGGAGTCATGAGAATGCACGTGGTTATTAAATTGCAGGAGGGACTGAGAACTCCTAGAGATAGTATGTATAGTGCTAAAAAAAAAATTGCTTAGGGAATAATTTTAAAGAATATCTGTTAATCCAAAGATTCCAAAGATACATACTGACATTTTAACATCTCAAACATCAGAAAATGTAATTGCCTCTTAAAATTAATGGAAGATCATAGTTCAATGGACAGTGCTTTTTCTTAGTGTTACCAAAAATAATGGTGTCATAAAATCAATGACATCTTATACTCAGTGAAATAAGATGGTTTATCAAAGCAACCTGGATCTACTAATTATTTAAAAAAAAATTTTTTTAAGCCTATGAAAAATATATATTTAAAAATTATAGTGCAGAAAGTCTGCCAGTGGGGCAAAATCATGCCGTGACTCAAGTGAGAAGTTCAGAAAAACTGCTCCAAGAACTTTAACAGCAACAACAAGAATATTATTTATTGAGCACCTGTGAGCAATGGTTGTGCAGGCATTCCACTAGGTATTTATGTGGATTAATTCATTTCAACCTCACTTCACTCTCATCAGATAAATACTATTATTGGCCTCATTTCACAGATGAGAAAACTTCGGCAATGTGATATAACATCAAGTTCCGGTCCTGGCAAAACAGTCCATAACAGGAAACCAGAGCAACGTGACAGAGCACACGACTGAAGTACAGCCATGGAGAAATTTGGGGAAATCAATATCCAGAAGTGGAGGCACCAGAGCCTGTCGAAAAAGATAGGAATTATCTTAGCAGATGGCAGGATTCTAGCCACGTGGCTTGAATTCATGAGCAAGACACAAATACTTTAGAAAGGAAACTTGCAAGAATCAAGACCTCAGTTCCAGGAGGGAAATGGGGCACCGAGGAAAGTTACTTCCATGAGAATAGGAAGAAGACCAAAGTGGACATCCAGATGCAAATATAATGGACCTGAATAGGGTCCTCTGGGGAGAGGCTTTGGGGATAGTGAAAGAGTAAATGTTTGGTAGACTCCAGGCCAAGAACCAGGAAGTGGCTTGGAACTGCTTCAAATTTAGTCAACTTCAGGTTCAAACTGATCCTGGAAATGGGAAAAGGGACTAACTTATAGGAGCAGGAGGAAGAAGCTACAGTTGTGAGGAATGAGAGGTTACAGAGACCAGAGGATCAGTCAAGACTTGAAATCAGCCAATAATGTGTTCAGGAATTCCTTGGCCATTTGATTCAATCAGGAAGGGGGACAAGGACTCGGTACTCAGGAGAACAATTTTCCTCTTCCCAGACAACAGTGAGCAAGATGGAGGTCACTAGTAAGTTTAAATAGCTAGATTATTATTATTATTACTATTATTTTTGTTGTTTTTTTTGCGGTACGCGGGCCTCTCACTGTTGTGGCCTCTCCCTCTGCGGAGCACAGGCTCCGGACGCGCAGGCTCAGCGGCCATGGCTCACGGGCCCAGCCGCTCCGCGGCATGTGGGATCCTCCCAGACCGGGGCGCGAACCCGGTTCCCCTGCATCGGCAGGCGGACGCGCAACCACTGCGCCACCAGGGAAGCCCAGATTATTATTATTTTAAAATAGCTTTCCAGGTTATGGATCAAAAATAATAAAGCATGAAAAATTCTTTAAAAAATCTTTTGTTATATAGCTAAATCTCTCTGTTGATTAAAATAAAAAATTAGAAGTACTCGTACAAATACTGTTAATGTTAATAATTGAAATATAATGTGTTTTTATCATGTGGCACATGCTATACATTTTGCATCCATTGTCTTGACTCTCACAACAACCCAACAAAGAAAGCCTATTGTTATCACATCTATTATTACCCACAGGAAAACTGAGGCCCAGTGACATGATGTAATTTGCCCAAAGACTAAGTAGTAGAGATAAGAAGCAAACTCTAGTCATTGACTTTGAAGCCCAGGTCATTCCATTATATTATATTGTTCAAATGCATTTTTAAATGCTCAGATAAAATTTTAGATGCTGACTACGTAGGATAAAAAGCTGTTTAATTCAAAATGCAAGGGGTTAAGGAGAATAAAGTCTTTCAGTAGATTTTTTCTATAGTGAAGAAGGACTTCAGTATTGCTTTCCTATACAGAAGCACCAAGAAGTAAATAAGATTCAAGTCTTTTAAAATGAAAAACAAACTTACGTGCCACAGAGTCCTGGGTCTTATGCAACTCTGATGTTAAGAGGGAATAAAAAGCTGGATTCATGAAGCTCCAGGTAGTCTGAGCTCGGACTTTAAATCCAGGGTGAGCAAACTAAGACCATGGACCAAATGCTGCCAGTTTTGTACAATCTGTGAACTAAGAATGATTTACACATTTTTAAAAAGTTGGAATAAAAACAAGCACACACACACAAATAATACCTTGTAACATGTGAATACTATATGAAATTCAAAACTTAATGTCTGTAAATAAAGCTTTATTGAAACAGTGCTTTGTTCATTCATTTACATATTGCCTATTGCCACTTTCAGGCTTTAGGAGTAGAGTTGAGTAGTTGCAACAGAGTTTGATATCTAAAATATTTACTATCCTGCCTTTTACAGAAAATGTTTGCAATCCTTGCTGTAAATGAAAAATGGAAAATTTTATAATTCAAACCAATCATTCATAACTCCCTTAGAAAGGTAGACCCTAGTGGTAAATGAATAAACTTCAGCTTTCAAATTAATGGGGAAAACCCCTCCCATTTCCCCTTCTACATCCTTTTTCTCCTTTAGCAACTCATATTCTCAGTGCTGGTTACATTCAGTTATTTCTAGAACCTAGAACAAGATGTCTTCTTTGTTTCTACTTTAAGTTTCTGGTCCTGGTCCTGCCTGCCTGGAACAATTTCCCCTTCCCCCCACCGTACCCACCCACTTATTAGCAAAATCCTGCTCACCACCTCTATTAAGAGACTGTCCCTTACCCTGTAAATATGGGGCTTCGCGCCATGCCAACGCACTCTTACACTCACTGTGGCTAACTCCTTACCCTAAACCCCATCGCATGTATGGAAACTGATTATTCATTTGTCTGTGTTTTCTTTCCGGTGGTGGTCTTCTAATCTTTTGCTCTTGAATCCCCTTAAATAATTTGTAAATCCATATAAACCTCACACAATTTTAAGATGGCATCCAAAATTTTCATCATGCATTTATATAGTTGCAAAGTGTGTAATTTGTGTGTATTATAATGTACCTTTTAAACATATACAGTGGAACCCAAATAACAGCAATTTGACAACCCCCAACATTCATTATAAATCATTCCATCATCTATTCTTAAACTCAAAATTCCATTTGTCTTCCTTTGCAGATTTTTTTTTTTTTTTTTTTTTTTTTGTGTGTGGTATGCGG
>NC_041224.1:165048440-165067024 GCF_002837175.3 Physeter macrocephalus
GTGGCCTCTCCCGTTGCGGAGGACAGGCTCCGGACACGCAGGCTCAGCGGCCATGGCTCACGGGCCCAGCCGCTCCGCGGCACGTGGGATCCTCCCAGACCGGGGCGCGAACCCGGTTCCCCTGCATCGACAGGCGGACGCGCAACCACTGCGCCACCAGGGAAGCCCTCCTTTGCAGATTTTAATCCTAGTGTAATATTTTATGAGCGAAAGTCTTTTATTCATTGCCCAATAGCCTACAACAAAAATATGTAGATAAATTGAAATTTAAATTTCCATGAACTGTAAATATATAAATATTACATTATTTTTTCTTCTGTATTGAGGTATCATTACAATTATTAATAATGTTCAATTAACCAAATAAGGTGATTAATTTATAAATTTTGATTAAAATAAAAGGGGAAATGTTATTGTACAAATATCCATAATGAGATGGACTGAGGTTTTTTTTTTTTGGCTGCGTTGGGTCTTCGTTGCTGTGTGCAGGCTTCTCATCGCGATAGCTTCTCTTGCTGTGGAGCACGGGTTCTAGGCTTCAGTAGTTGCAGAACGCGTGCTCATTAGTTGTGGCTCACGGGCTCTAGAGTGCAGGCTCAGGAGTTGTGGTGCACGGGCTTAGTTGCTCCGCAGCATGTGGGATCTTCCCGGACCAGGGTTCGAACCCATGTCCCCTGCACTGGCAGGTGGATTCTCAACAACTGTGCCACCAGGGAAGTCCCAGACTGAGATGTTTTAATCTATGATTTCCCTAGGTTCATGTGTCATGAATGAATGCTAATTATTGATAAAATAACAGGGTTCACCACCAAGTTTTTCCCTGCTATTTTTCACTATTGTCTTTGATTTTAGATCTAGAACTGAGAAAACATGTTACTGTAAATAAGTAGCTGGGAATGAAAGAGATTTGGGAGACTCAATTCATAGACCCATCTTTTGAGATTCATAACAAAAATTACATGGTGATTTACCATCTAAAAATATTTCTTATGATCCATCAGTCTTCAACTCAATCAGATTTTATTCATTTTTTATTAAGCAAGTAATTGAAAACCACCAGACTTGCAAAGGAATTTGTTACACAGTTTTTATTCATTTTCCTGTTACTGTTTGGTACCTGGGAGGTCTTACACCTCCAGGCAAAACCATAGAGTCTCTTGTAACGTGGAAGAATGGCGACTATGAATGGGGAGGGGGGAAATTCCATCTCATGCCGGTTAATTTTAGGAAAATGTGCAGATGAAGTAAACTGTCCAGACACTGGTAACTGTAGAACTCTCCAGTCCCTCTTATCTACCATGGAAGTCTACAAGTACCCAAGGTACACAGAGCCTGATTTAAGACCACTGCTCTAAGAGACACCACTATACTCATTACATTCACTGTATCCATCACTGTATCCCCAGGTGTATGGCACAAAATGTGTGAAATTGTGTTCCATAAATAGAACTTAGAGGAATGACTTATCTAGTTATAGCTAAGATTCTAGCATTCATCAACATACAGCATTTTCTTCCTTGTCATTCACATGTAAGCCAGAAACCTCTAGATTTATCCGTCTTTTAAAACATTCCAAATTTTTCATCTTTCAAAGACACAATTATTCTTTAACAAAACCCTATGAAGAAATGCAGTGCAATGCTTTCAGCCCTTTTGAGAAAGAGAAACAAGAAGCCTGGGGCTCTGTGACAATACACTAGCCTCACCTTTTAAAAAGGTATGCCTGTTGAAAGAACAGATTCATTACCACTCCTAGAGTAGGTTATACTCACAAGGTAGAGAGCTCAAGAGGTGGCTTCTGACCTAAATATGAGTGATAAATTGCTAATCAGCTTTGCCTATTATTTGTAGGAAGAAGTTTATTCTGTATATGAGAATAAAGCATATATTTGAGCTACCTAACTAATTAAGAAACTTGATGCATTGCAACTTGCTAAAAATAATGATGGAATAATAGAAACACCTGAATAATTTCATTCTCTAAAAGAACTTTAATTTATGTTCTGCTTTTTTTCTCTGTGGTTACCTATTTCTATAACTAAAAACCGAAGGAGGGATAAATCACAATACAATTGTCTTTGTTATATAGCATTTTCCCAGGGATTTTTCCCCCCTGCCAAGCATCCTTTTGTCTATAAAAGCAAGAGTAAAATTGATTTCATTCAATTTCTTCTAAATCTGCTAGTGTAGTTTTGTAAGATGGCAAAACCAAGGTCAAAACTGTCCAGGTTTCCTGCCCTACAGTGGTAGAATTAGCTGAAGTCTCTGGCTTACTTTGTCTTTATAGGTCTACCATAAATTTCAAGACTGGCCTTTCTATATTTCTTTTTTGGCACTTTAAAGCTAAAACCTCTGATCCCCATTAGATATCTGTTCATAAAGTAAGCGCTGAGCTTTTTGCTTTTCCTTTTTCTTTTAAAAGGCAACTTCTGCTTTGAGGACCTTGGTTTACATTCTTGAGATGACCAGTAATTCACAGGAAATCCCAGACCGTATTATTGACAAATGGGTCTAGAATGCTGAGATCCGCATATGTTAAGGTTGGTTTCATTTCAGGGAAAAGTGGGCCTAAGTGTGGGTCAGACAAGCACAGTTTCAAATAATATTTATAATGTGTAATATTATCTCTGTTGTATACATGCGAAACCTGAAGGCAAGAGATATAGCAAGATAACCAGAGGAGTTATAAGTCTGGTAAAATGCAGATCTGGGTTTGCTGACTCCAAATTCAATGGTCTTCTTCATATACTGTGTTACAAAAGCACTTTACCTCCAGAGAGGAGCACTCACGGAAAACAGTCAATATCCAGATCCAGGTAAGCAGACACTTCCCTTCCCTTCGGAGTAGTATAAAAAGTGGCACACAGCAATATTAGTTTGGAATTCTCCAAGGATATGTAATCAGTTGAGTAAATCAAGTATTGATATATTCATTACCCATCATTAATGAATACAATTTAAGCACCTAAACATACGGCAATTATTTACATTTGAGTTGTAGTGACTATAGGTAACAAGCAACCTGTACAAACATTTCAAAAATGTTCATCATTTAGGATCCCCAATAACAAAAAAGCAAAAGGGCGATGTTTATACCAATAAATGCTACATTATAAATCAATTAACAGACGTGTATATTATAATGTCTTAAAGTGTCCTATAAATAACATACATTTGAAATACTCGAAAGAATTATAAAACCCATCACTTATCCTCCACTCACCTCCCAGCCCTCATCTCAGTTTCTCTGTAGCCTTCAGCAGCCCTGTTGGTCCCTCCAGTGTCAAGACAGAATAAAAGCAGAAAATTCTCCAACACAAGAGGCAGCTCACCTGAGATAAACAAACATCAGCTGTACCTTTTCTTCCTAGCTTTATATAAGTATCAATATATATAATAAATTAATATAAAAGATATATATTTTGTACATATGTAAAATGTCTCCCTTCCTTCCACTTCTCTCTCCATGTCCATCCCCACTTCTAGACTTCCCTTAATGGCAGAATTCCTTGCAGACGCTGTCTGTAGCCACAGTCTCTCATTCTCTCCTCCATTCTTTCTTGAAGCCACTCAAGTCAGGTCCTCTTTAACAGAATCCCACGTCACCAAATCTATAGCTATCAATTCATCAATGACCTCTCTTGTGGACTGAATTGCAGGACGCTGCCAAAATCCATATGTTGAAGTCCTAACCAACAATGTGACTGTATTTGGAGATAAAACCTTAAGGAATTAATCAAAGTTAAATGAGATCAGAAGGGTGGGGCCCCAATCCAATGTGACTGGTGTCTTTATAAGGACCTACTAGGAGTGTGAGAGCACACAGGCTATATGAGGACACAGCAAGTAGGCTTCATCTGTAAGCCAAGGAGAGAGGTCTCAGGTAAAACCAACCCTACCAGCACCTTGATTTATGACTTCTAGCCTCAAGAACTGTGAGAAAAAAAAAAAACAATAACAATAATCTACTCAGCCTGGGGTTTGTTATGGCAGCCCAAGCTGACTAATATAACCTCCAGATTACTAAATTCAATGATCATTTTTTTCTTTGTCTACATCTTACTTTATGTGTCAGCAGCATTCAATACAGTTGAACATTCTTTTAAAATGTGACTCTTGGGATACCACAATCAACAAGTTTTTCTCTCATCTTCCTACCCACTCTCTCTCAGTCTCCTTTTCTCATTCATTTCTCTACTTTTAAATGTTGATGTGCTCCACATCAATTAATCCACTCTCTTTACTAACTAACATCAGTCCCCAGGTGATCTCACTGGTCACCTGTATGCTGATGGTCACCAAATTTATATCACCAGTCTGGAACTCTCCCCTGACCTCCAGACCTAAATATCCAACTTTCTGTAAGATATTTGCACCTGAATGTTTAACAGACAGCTGAAATTTAACATATTCCAAACTGAGCTTCTAATAAACCACCACCCCTCAACTACTCTATACCTCCTGAAGTTTTCCTACCTTAATTAATAAAAACTCAGTTCTGCTGAAGCCAATTATATTTTACTCACAAGCCAGATCCTGTCCATTAGCAAGTCTCTTGGTTCTCCAGTGTCTGGGGAGGTCCACTTTCTAGTTTGCAGATGGCCATTTAATGCTCACATGGCAGAAAGCAGAGAAAAAGACATAAGCAAGTTCTCTTGTGTCTATTCTCATAAGGTCACTAATCCCATTCATGAGGGCTCCACCTTTATGATCTCCTAAAAGCCCCATCATCTCCAAATACCATCACATTGGGAATCAGGCTTCAACATATGAATTTGCAGGAGGACACAAATATTTAGTCAATAGCACCATCCATATTAGGATCCCTCTTCTAAGGGGACATCTCTTACCCACACAGCTCTAAAGAGTTGGCTAAGGAAGCCATGTTTTATTCTACATGATGATGTGCCTCTTGGACCTAAATGATTAGACCAAGAATGAGCCATAACTCAAGGGCAGTTAAATCCACCATCCTGTTAACTAGCCTCTCATCACAGCAGCCTCATTTTACAAAGTGAGGTGAACCAGTAAGAATCTTCTCCTCAGCAGTTGGTTTTGAGAAGCTTAGAGATTGAGCAGCCTGATAGAGTTAAGGCAGTGAATAACCCAGAGATGATAATGACGGTCCATGTGGATAGCAAAGATAGGAGGGAGCAGAGAACAATGTACAAAAGCAGAGGAAGTTAGTTTACAGGGAAATGAAACAAGGACCAAAGAGCACAGAAGCTGTGATAGTAAAACAAGGGGCTTCCTAAACATACCAGTCTGTCTGTAAGCTACTGTTTTTAAGGTGACTTGAATAGGTCTCTTTACCTTGCATGCAACTAAGCCAGTCTAACAAATTTATCAGCTAAGTGTATAATGAGGTTATATTTATATTAACTATATAAAAAATGTATCTTACTCACGCATTTGAGCAAATGGTTGGGGTTTTTAATTTGTTTTGTTTTGAGCAAATGTTTGTTAATCAGGTGTATTTGCTTGAGGGTGTTGACCAACAACAATGTACAGAACCACAGTTAAATGCCTAAGTGTTTAGGTCAATTACAGAAAACAGTGTTTTGTTGAATGGCATTTTGTTAAAACAAGTATAATACATTTAATGAACTCTGCAAGTGATCTTGTCTGTGTAAAAACCTAGTGAAGCTCATAATTATGCAGCCATAATTTAAAATGAACTGGCAGTAGTAAATATAGCACCTTTCTGGTCTTTCCTTTTGTTCTTAATTTTCAAATACACTAAGCCAAAGATCAACCATAACAAGAGAAGATGGAGGGTGATTTGGGGAGAGTGCATGAAAGCTACATTTTGATTGGGAATGCTGATTTTGTGGCATCTTTTGTGTGAAGGGGACAAAGGAAAAATAATACTAGAGACATTAATCACACAAAATCTGTCACTAACGAGGGGTACAACCAACAATTTTATCATCAAAATGTAATCCATAATCAGGAGAAAAGGGAATTGCTTCTCTGTGGGATTCCACCCCTGGTAACTAATTAGATGCCAACTGCTAAATACTAGAGCCAAGGCAGACTAAGGGTCTATTTTCTCTGTTTACGACAAAGGCATTTATCAATGGACTGTATTCATTTCTTCAATTTTTCCTTTTCTTTTCTTTTTTCTTTTTTCTTTTTGGTCAGTTTGAGTTTGGAAATGAATCATTTTTAAAACTCTAGCAATTAAAATGCCCAAGCCTTGGGTATAAATTTGCTAGTTGAAATTTTTGAAATATTATTTATTCTATACATCTTTGAAACAACATGGTGTGCTGCTTGGAAAATTCTAAACATTTGTTGTTACCTTGAGTTAAAATTTAAATAAGTTTTAGACCAAGAGAAACAAGTTTAAAGTAAAGGCCAAATTATATGTATTTTTTTGTGTCCACACGGTTTACATTTCCTTCTGAGAGTAACAAAGGAAGTAGAATATGAAAAAGAATGGAATAAAAACGTTGTCCTTGGACTTCGGACTTCAAATCCATTAAAAGATAGGTTTCAGGGAGGTGGTTGTTTTATCTGAATTTTTTTTCTTTCTATTTCTATCCTAGCTATTAACTAAATTAGAGTTATTACCCAGAGAATAGAGGTCCTAGAATTAGGCCCAGAGGGAATTCAGGGGGAGCAGCTTTTGTGTATGAATTTGTGCTCTTCTGTTCAAAGCAAGCCATTCAGGCTTACAACACTTTATCAATGTTTCAGGAGGAACAACCAAAAAAAAAAAAAAGGATTAATATTGTGTGTGCATAAGGGAGGGTGGGGGTAGGTTAGTTGGGATTTGAGTGGTCTGAAAGCAAAGAAAGAGGCACTGGTGGAATTTATACTCAGTGGTTTCTAGGGAAATGTTAGACCTAGTGAGATGACGTACCATCTAGTTCATACAACTCAAAGCCTAATCTGATAAATCTGCAAATCAATTGCCACTAACTACTCCCTACACTGACCCACATACTTTCTGTGATTCCTGGACTGTCTGGATCTTGAACGAAATTAAATCCTCTTCAATCAAAAACATTAGTCATTTCTCACTGAACACAAATCATCACAACCCTCTTTGGCCCAAGCCACTGCTTTTTCTTATTGAGGATTTACCACATAACTATCCTGTGCAGTGCCTTCCGGGGGGGAGCCAATGTTTGTAAGGCCTATTTCCTGTCCTCAAAGAGGCCTGTAATCTACAGGCCAACTCGAAGACAGATCTAACAAGCAAGAAATAAAGTGGAGGGCGGGGGCTGGAAAGGGACAAATTGTGATGCTGACTTAAAAAGCAAAAGAGATTCCCTCATTATCGATCCCTTGATGAATTACCTAAGATAATTTATATGTAAGTGAGTATGGGGTGCTATGGTAAAATATAAGCTAATCATGCCCATGTTTTCAGTACTCATTAGAAAAGCTAAAAAAAAAAAAAATTACCATTTTTTAAATTAAAATTACAGAACCTGTTTCATAGCTAGTCAGTGCTAGCCAATTTTTCTTGATATGCCACCTTCTGTAAAGGTCTCCAACATTAGTTCAATTTTAACGATGTGGTAATGTTGTTAAGCATGAATAACCCTCACTTTGAATCCTTTTTTATTGCTCCATTCTCAGTTTCCAAGAGGCCATCAAACTGCTTAAGTTGCCATTGAAATCTTTTCTATGGTTTAAAGTAAATATTTGATTAAAAATTTATTCTTCTTCATAATATAATACATGGTAGCATATTCGAATAGACTTTTAAAAACATACCTGCATCATCTTTACTTGTCAGAACAAGGAAGTTTTAATGGTATTTTAGTACACTCCATGCTTGGGTACACAAACATCATTTGTGTTTTCAAACGTATGCAGACAGCATTTGGGTTTACTATTATACCAGTTCATTCATTAAGTGCACTATAGCCTTCATACTTTTGATATTGGTGGGCCCTTTAAAACATTGTAACAAATGGCCAGTTTTTACAAAGTTGTTTTTAATATATTTATTTGTTTCCACAACATGTTAAAAGCCCACTCCTATGCTTGAAATCAGGAAACCTAAGTCTCTACTCTCCCCTATATGGCTCACCTGTTTCCTGACATTGGGCAAATCACATCAAAATCTTTAATGATTTCTCATTTTAAAATAATAACATCAACAATCACCATAAAAGTTAACATTTATTGAATGCTTATTCCACACCAGATGTTGCATGTCTTAACTGATTTAATTTTCACTTAACTCTAATGAGGTCAGCACCATCATAATCCCCATTTACCAATGAGGAAACTAAAGCACAGAGAGACTCAGCATCCCCCGACGAATAAGTGACAGAGTCAGGATATGGGCAGTTTGACTTGAGAGCCCCTGCTTTCAACTAGCATGCTATACGACCTCTGAAAACTAAACTGGCGAACGGGCCATCGACGTCCTTCTACCTCTTGCTTTATCCATATTCTCCAATAGCTCTTTCCAGAGAACTTTGACTCTAGACAAATGAAATTCTTCCTATTCCCAATATACCTTCAAATCTTTGGAGGCTGTGGGTTTTCACTAAGATTTGTCCCTCTGACTAGAATGCTCTTTGCCCATCTCTACCATTCCAAGTCCTGCTCACCCATCAAGAACTAGGCTTTACTAGAAATAACCAATTAGAAGACAAATGCTCTTTATGATAACGCCATAACTTTTAGCTACCATCTAAACAAAGAAGACATTTACCGAATCATAAGAGAAATTTTGAATAAAAAATGATAAACTATTTATATAGAGGATGCAATGTATCATGATAATGATGTTAATTCTTCCCAAATTGTTCTACAATTTCAAAGGAAACGATAAAAAATGTCAGCTACTGTTTTTAGAAAATTGATAAAATGCCTTTTAATGTTAATATATAATAATAATGGTCTATATGTAATTATGTCAGTTTTGAAAAAAAGAGAACCAAGGCTGGATTAGGTTGAATTACTTCACCACATATTAAGATATGTTACATGGTTATA
The DNA here is from genome assembly GCF_002837175.3 of Physeter macrocephalus. Taxonomy (NCBI): domain Eukaryota; kingdom Metazoa; phylum Chordata; class Mammalia; order Artiodactyla; family Physeteridae; genus Physeter; species Physeter macrocephalus. Next base: position 165,057,408 of record NC_041224.1, read on the forward strand.
GTAAGACAAATGGTATTGTGCAGGAACAAAAATGTAAATGAAACAGAATGTATAGCTTATAAATAGACCTATTTATACAAAGAAATTTATGTCATGCAAAGAAATGTGTGATAAAGATGGTGCTTCAAAGCAAAGAGGACAAGATAGATTGTTTAATACATGGTGTTGGGAAGATAGTCACCTTCTACAGAGAAAAACTAGATACAGCTCTTTACCTTATGCAAAACGCAAGATCATACTCCAAAAAGATTATAAAAAACAATTGAGGTAGTACCATTAAGTTATCAGAAGAAAATGTTCATGAATATCTTTGGAAGTATTTCTCAACTTAGTAAAGATGAGAAAAACATCTTAAGAATTTTTCTAGTAAGAGACAATGTAAACAAAGTTAACAGACATATAAAGAGACTGGAGAAAGGTATGTGAAATATCTAAAATAAACACACCATTACTATCTTTAATATACAAAGAACTCCCCCTTTTAATGAAAGACAGAAATACAAATGTTTTAAAGGTAAAAAATATTAAAATAGGCAATTCACAAAAGAGAAAGTGCAAATACTAATTCTGAAAAGAGAGAGCCAAACTCATTAGGAAGTCATCAGATAAATTCATATTATAATGAATAATCATGTTACTTTATAGTCATTCAAATTGCAAAACTTAGTAAGTATTGGTAAGGGGTGTAGAGACACACTGGAAGGTACAGAAACCAGAAGAGCCAATCTGGAGAGCAGTCTGTGAATACTTAATGAAATAAACTGAGCACATACGCTTTGACCTGCAGCCCCCCCTATTCCTTCCCAGAAGTCTGTAGAGGTTCAGCTATATAGATATTCCTTACGTCATCATTTGAGGTCATGAATTGTGAGACACAGCTAGGGAAGTGAACATCAAAATGTCAAGGAAGCATGCTACGGGATACTACATATTGGAAGCAATAAACAGACATCTTTGCCAAATTTTTTGCCATTATTTTGTGTTTAGGTTAAAATTACATCTGTATATCTGCTGGTGCAAAATCAAATGAAATGGTAAGTGTCTTATTATCAAATCTCACAGATTGTCAAATGTCAGCCTGAGTCTTGAGAGTCAAGTTGGAGGAGTAGAAAATATTTTTAAGCCTTTTTCTTTTACACTTGATTTTCATCTTTTTTTTTTTTTAAGTACAAACTACTTAATGCCTCTTGACCAGGGTTTCCCCATTTGTGTATTGCAGACTCTCAAGCGGATCTTAAATTAAGATTCTTTCTGGGGCCAAAATATGTCATGCTAAACAAAGCCAAGTGACAAGGTGTCTGTTGTCACTTTAACTAAATACCAGAAGCCCACATACAGAAGTCCCTTGCATGTGCCAGTTTCCCCTGAATTAGCTAATTTTCTTAAAAGCAGGACGTCTAGTGAGAGGTTGCTCTCTAATTTCTAGCACAATATTTGAGATTCAAGATTCAGGAAGCCCAGATCATTCGGATAAGGTTCAGTTAAAGATGCAAACATTTGGGGCTTCCCTGGTGGCGCAGTGGTTGAGAGTCCACCTGCCGATGCCGGGGACACGGGTTCGTGCCCCGGTCCGGGAAGATCCCACATGCTGCGGAGCAGCTGGGCCCGAGAGCCAAGGGCGCCGAGCCTGCGCGTCCGGAGCCTGTGCCCCACAACGGGAGAGGCCCGCGTACAGCAAAAAAAAAAAAAAAAAAAAAAAGATCCAAACATTTGGATGCATTTGAACCTATTAAATTCATCCCCTTCATCGAAAGTAGGAGTTGGGTATTTATGAATAAATACAGAAATTGCCAGTGCAGATGGAGTATACAGATAAACATCAAGTTTAATGACAAGTGATGCCTTTTAGCAATTTTTTTTAGCAATTTTTACAAATAAAAATACAAATAGCATCATCATTATTTTGCTTGGGGACAGCTAGAAAATTATAAACAACCTTGTTATGTAGCCAGGAAAATTAAAAGCAGAGAGTGCCAAAACTAGCTTATACTCACTAACGAATCATCTCAGATTGGTAAGCAACTTGAAAAAATGTAGTACAAATGCAGAAAGACACACGTGTGCCAGGCTCAAATGCTTACACATGACAGACAGTTCAATGCAGACAAACCAAATGTAATTATTACTTTGATGAGTCTTCATGTCACAAAACAACTCTTTGTAAGAAATAAAATATGAGATTTTTTTTCCTAAAGGATAAAAAAATAAATCTCTGGCGACAAATCACTATGTATCATTAATGAAAGAGAAACAGAAAGAAAAAGATAAATCAATGTAGTTAAGGACTCTTAATGGCTCAATTGTATATTCGCTTCACCAAATCTGAACACTTGAGAGAACAGAAAACAAAAGACAACTTTTGCATAACAAAATCCTAGATATGAGAAAGGTCTGGGTAACCTTTGAATGGGGAGAATCCATTCTGCATCCACTCAGGTTTGACTGATAAATCTAAAATTAGAAAATAATGATGCTCACAAGATTTCCCAAATGACAGCATGTTTAGAACATCTTATTTCCTTCTTTTTTTTTTTTAACATTTTTCCTTTTTTTTGTCAACTACAATCAAACCCTCAAGGGACAAATAAGAACAATTCAATTAAGTTTAATTCAGTGGCTATTTGGTGGGCGTGAGACAAAGACTAGTAAATGCAAAGGTTTGATCTAGAACAGTGGTTCTTAACCTTAGGTAATTTTGCCCCCCAGGAGACATTTTTGATGGCCATGGCTGCAGGGAGGGTATGGGTACTATTGGCATCTTGTGGGTAGAGGCCAAGATGGTGATTAACATCGTACAATGCACATGATAAAGAGTCATCCAGTCCAAAATGTCAACAGCACCAAGGTTGAGAAACTCTGGACTAATACTTTATAGAAGTTTCTGTCTATGTACAAGGAGCAAAACAGGTGGAAAAAGATATTCTGAGTACAGTGGGAACATATCTGAGGGAATTTTCTTTAGGATATGGAGAAGGTAAAAGAGGTATTTCCCACCAATAGTGATCTCTGAGCTATACTTTAAATAAGAATTTGGGATGACAGAGATAAAGAAAACGGCTACTCTAAGCTGAGGGAATGAATTAATCCAAAGCAGAGAGACATAAACATGAATGAGAATATCAGGGATTGCTGAATGACAATCAGGAAGACTGGGGATTGAGGAGAGGCAGATCATTCAAAAGATGCCTTCTATGTGCAAAGAAATACTCTCTGTCTTGCCACTAAAACTGATAAAGATAAATTGCAAAGGAAACCTCAGGCTTTGAACACAGTAGTCAAGAGCTTGGATTTATTTTATAGCTAAAGTGAAACCATTTAGGGTTTTTGAAATCAGGGATGATATGATTAAACACATAATTTTAGAAAGATAATTTTAGTGGCAGAAAATAAGATGGCTTGAAGGTAGAAGTTTTAGTGAAGAAGTTGACCAAGTAATTGGAGCGTTTGCAAAAACGTGTTCCCGGACTTGTTAAAAAGTGTCATTGGATAAAAGTTGTCCATGGCCAGATAAGTTTGGGAAATGCTTGGTTAAACTACATCAGACAGGGTTCTCTACTATAGCACTTAGAATCTTAGTGATTACACATCATTGCTCTTCACAAGGGCTATTGCATGTAGCATTTTCCAAGTATATTTGCCTAAGGAATATTTTTCATGGCATATACAACAGGAATCATATTCCAAAGAACTCTTTGTAAGAAATGTAAGGTACTATTCAGAAAAAAAAATAATGACAATAGATTCATCTAAGTATTATCTATATTTCAATAATAGAACTAAGTTTTAGACTTCCAGCTTAAGACACTGAGCAGAGAATGATACCCTAACTCTTAGGAATCAAGACGTTCCTACACAAATCAAGAAAGTCCTGGAGCTAGGAAGTAAGGAACTCTAAGAAAGGGCTAGATCAGGGGTGATGGTGCTTTGGTTTACACTAATGTGCCAATACTGACCAACTATTGTAGCTGTCTGAAATGCTAGGTTGAGAAAGATTCTGAGCCTCATCAGGAATCAATGAAGATGACATGAATTTAGTGATAACGTCCATGGAAGGAAGCGACATAATAAGCAGTCCTTGTGTCATGTTTGTCACACATGAATCAGAAAGTAGCTGACTCAATGTGATTTGTGTGATGGTTTTAAAACTTTTTTTGCTTGTGAAAATCTTCTTCAAAAGAAACCTCACCTAGAAATGTAAATAAACAGAATAGGTAAAATCAAAACTGTCTAAGGAATGCCTAGAAACTCCACCCAGTCTATTCTCCCTCTAGACCTTGCTCTCCATTGAGATCACTACCCACGATAGTTTCTAGAGCTAATTAACTAGCTGAATAAGAGAAGGCCAGCAGATGCTAAAGGAAGCTAGCTACAGTAGACACAAATACTTCTCTCTTATCAAGGGAAATACTTCTCTTTTTCTTTTATTCTCTACATTTAGTTCCTATGTGTTCTCTATTAATATTCAGTAAAGATTTGAGAATTCCAGAGTAATTCAGTTTTACCAATAGAGGATCAAAAGGAGGGACTTTTGGTTTACATGGGGACATTACGGTAAAAGGTTAGAGTTCACAACTGAGGGACCCAGTGGGAGTTAGGGAGTAAACTGGCAGCAGTAATTGAAAGTAGGAAAACCCAAGAGACAGCTATATCTCTGGTAGGCACCGTTGACTCCTCTCTCCCTGACAATTACCCTTGTTGAACCTTAGAGGTTTTCAGACTTACTAAATTACTAGGGAATGATTTCTTTGTAGCCTCAATTGTTAACTTAATGGTTTGTCTTATAAACTCACAGTGAAGTACAAAGCACAGGAACAACATATTTTAAAAGCATATTTTGTTTCGGGATCAACAGAAAAGTGCTACAAGAATAATGTGTCACTTTGACAAGCTTTAGATGGCTAATGAAATTAGGAGATACCTGTTTTAAAAAAGATTAGATCTAGAACAAAAGCAAACTGATAATTTGGAGTTGGACATTCATTGATGGGCTTTATCTGATATTTAACATACGATCCTTGTCAACTAAAGCAACTTAATGTTCTCTCCTCCAGTTTCAACCAAACTCTGAAGCATCACAGCTAGGAGAGCTTCCTATTCAGCTTTGCATCCCCAGCACCAGTCATAGATGTCTGGCGCAGGCTTAGTAAATTCTCAGCTATTACTTGCTGAGGTAAAGTTATTGCTTTATGAGTATCTAGATCATGTGCAATAGCAATAGGTATGTTACATCTGAGAGACTCCAACAGGAAGGAGACTGAAAAACTCTGCTCTTCTTTTTGGAGACATTGTCGATATCTCTAAGGGCACAAGACCTATGTTCAAGTAGATGCAAAGTCTGGGATGCATGCAGACTATGCTTTCTGATGGCTTTTGTGTGATGGGGCTAGAGATTGCTAGGAGTGCTTTCCATTTATAGATTGATATAATTAGCAATGTTGACATGGTTGGGGTGATTTTTGCTACATTAAAAATTTCAACTACTGTAATATCGATTAATAAGCATATTTTGAGGAGTGAATCTCTGAACATTGTCCAATGACTTGGGTAGTATCTTCCTGAGACATAACTTTAAAAAAAAACTTTTTAAGCATTGATTTTGCATTTTGAATTGTCTAAAATGTATTCCATGCACTGTGGCTACGAACTTTTGAAGAGTTACAATCTTGATCACCTATTGTGGATTTGTTTCAGCCAAAGGTAATAAGTTTTTACAACTAATTGTAAATATCGCCTTTCAGTGGTTTTAATGAACCTAATAAAGAAATATGGTAATTTGCCTGCTCTCTGCAGACACTTAGCTGTGAGAAAATTAAATTAGGATTAAGCCACATTAACTCTCATTACTTAGTCAGAGCAATGGATATTTTAGTATAACTTAAGACAATAAAACAATGTTATATATGAATCTTCAGAAATTTTCAACTCAACATATATGATATTCTTTACAGCTATATATTTAGATGTGATAGAATGGAAATATTCTTTACACTTTGAATGAAATGAACAATCTTCAGGGGAACTTGGAGTCAAAACTGGATAGAATCAGCCTCATTCTAACAATATACTTGGTAGAAAGCTGGCACTTTTCTTCCTTTAAAAAAAAACTATTCTCTATTTTATTAAAATGAATCATATCATTAAAGAGAAAAGCTCAAGGATGTGTTGTGAGACCCGTGTACTTGTTTCCACATGACAGACAGTATAACTGGGAAGCTCTTTTGACGTCGATGAAAATTTTTTAAAAAGTAAGCATTAGGATCTGCTTTTGGAACATAGAGAATCCATGCATTTTTCTTTATTTTTTGGAAAATGGATTTTTCCCTCTGGAGATGTAAACTATATATATATATATATATATATATATATATATATACACACACACACACACACATATAGCTATACACATGTATATGTCTATATATACAAATACATATATATAGGCTCTAAATAAACAGCCTTCAATTGTAATCCTCCAAGTTCTTTTTCTGGGCAAGTTAAATGAAACTTTATCCGCAGACATCTGGACATACTCAGGGCTTGTCATGTTGGAATTAAGAACTTGGGATGGCATCAACCCTGCTGTCACTGGTTTTTGACATTTGTATCAATGCCCTCCTTTAAAATTGTGGCGTTTAGACAGTTCTGGGAGGGGTTCTCAAGATCTAAAGCACATTGACATGACTCAGTGTACATGAAAAGGAAATGTTTTATTGTTTGGTGGTGGTTTCCACGCCAAAAGTTTCCAGACGCTGAAGACACTGACACCAAGTTTCCAGAGAACGGGGATTGGTGAACTGGCAAGGAGGAGGGGTACAGGCAGGATATCTGGATTTGGGATGCTAAAACCAATGAAAGGTTGAAGTACCAAGTCATATTTGCCAAGAATTTAAAAGCTACATCTTCCCCCATTGATGGTCTAACTGTGATTTGCCCAAGAGAAGCATGCCAGAAAGGAGGGGTGAAAGGATTTCCTTTACTCATAATATATAATATTTCCCAAATGTCTTGCAGAAACCAGCAATTAGGAGTTGCCAAAATATTTTAATGTCATATTATGGTACAACCTCACCGACTTCATGTTCATCTGAAGAACACGAAGGATGGAAGCAAAAATGGAGATGGAGAGGGTAAGAAAAAAAAATGGCTTGAGAATCCTAGGTCTTTAAAGTGACAGCAGTGACATTATATGGGATACTGGTAAAATTCCAATCTTGAAGAAAGATAAATTACAGATGAAACCACTCCCAAAAGGAAATAAATGGAATACAAAATAACTTTTTAAGGAGAAAAGGCAGATTCTTCACTCGTCTTATCTCTTAAGAATGAGATACTGCACCATCTGCTCCCCAAACAGTTATTTCAGCTGACTCTGGATTTCTGCTTGGTCTCCTCACTACGTTTCTTCGAATTTTCAGATTGGCTCTCTTCCTGTGAGCCACATCCTTTCTTTAACTGTTTCCATATTTATTCCCCTCTCTGCAGCTTATGTGTGACTCTTTGTTAAGCTTTTCAAAATATTACATGTTACTGCGTCATAATACTTTGCCTGTATCTAGCACCTTTTATTCTTAGAACTCACTGGCATTCAAATACTGTCTTCCTAACTCCTATGTTTAAAAAGTGATTATTCATTTTATAGGTATAAACTTGTATCACAATTTTTTAAAAAGATAGAATTACTAGCTTACACTCTGATTCTACAGTGCTTAATCTAACTCATGATTTTATGGCCATTTAAAGATACCCTACAAATTATCATCACTTCTCTTACCGTGTCCTTGCTTTCTTCTACAATATTCTACATGATATATAATTACATTTGCCTTTAATGAGTATTAGGGTCATCCATTGGTAGTTTTCTCTCACACACTGACTGAGCCAAAAACTTGGCATCTCCCTCTCCCTTATTTCTAGCCAGTGACCAAAGCCTTGCAATTTTACCTCAGCTGCGGCTCTCTAATTTTGCAGACTGTGGCCTGTGGGTCAATTCCTGCCAGCTGCCTTGTTTTGTAAATAAAGCTTTATAGAAACACACACGTTCATTTGTTTGCATATTGTCTACAGCAGAGTTGAGTAGCAAAAACACAAATTGGATCTTATGACATTTAAAAACCTTCGACTCCCTGCTTCCTTCAGTATAAAGCTCAACTTTTTAAACATGAGTTGTAAGCCCTGCTACTAATTCTGTCTCTTCTCTTTTTCCTCTCCTAGACAAGAGATATTCCAAGCAAAGTGAACAACTTTACATTTCTGTCATATTTCATATCCTACCAGAAAGGACACTTGACTCCAAAAGACTGAGTTAGGTGTCTCTCCTATGTTCTTCCACAGAACTTTGTTTCCCCAATCTAGCACTCACCACAATTGCACTATAATTTCACTTACTTTTCTGAATCCTCTGCAATAATTTACTTCTTGCTGCCAACTTTGCCAGCATCAAATACAGTGCCTGGCACACAGTAGGGTTTCAGAAGTATTTAATAACGTAAGCAATAAAACAAGGATACCATGCACATGCTTCATATGAAGTTTGTAAAAGTACAAACAGAACAACCAAATTTAGAGAGATGTAGATGAGGCCCAAGAATGGTGGAAAGAATATAGATTTTTTTTCTTGGGAAATTAGCTAAATTTGCATAGGTAGGATGCTATAGCTATGAGAAATTATGATGGAACAACTAGACATATTTACTGGAATATAATATGCAAGGACCAGAAGAAAATTCCATAGCTGTAATTCACAATGCTCAGTTCATTATTCTAAGCATGTTGACATTATCACATCCATTTATCTTGTTATTAATGATTCTAACTTACCTACTGCAATTTTTCAATATACATTTTGATTAATTATTATTATTCTTAGTAATTATTTAGTTTGAGTCTCACTATTTGGAAATAATGCAGAGTATTAGTATGAAAGGAAAAAACATTTAGAAGATAGAGAATGAGAGATAGTAGGATCACTGACAAATTTGAAGAAAATCACTGTTATGGCTATAGGAAATACATGATTCATTTTTCATAAACATTATATTAATTGTGACCTATTGTTGGAACGTCTTCTATCTTGAGCTGTGGTTATGGATTATCTTAGATCAAGCAAAGAGCTCTTTTCTTGTGAAAAATGTCATCCTACTGTGAGACTCATATAAAGTTTTCCATGTTATCTATAAAGAGGGACGATAGCTTGCTTACTATATAAACTCCAACATTTACCTTATTAGACCAATGTCTAACCACCATAGCCTGGCTTTTCCTGGGGTGTAAAAGAATGGAGGGGGTCAAAAGCAAGAAAAGAAGCCAAGAAGTGAATGTTTTTACTCAATTTACTGTATCTGGACCTCCCAAAACAACTTGGAAACTGGGACTTAACATACTCTTCAACTAAGTTGTAAATTTAATAGTATTCAAGTATGCATTGACATGTTTCTGTACCAATTTCACACACAGAGCTATTTATTTATTTATTTTGGGTATGCGGGCCTCTCACTGTTGTGGCCTCTCCCGTTGCGGAGCACAGGCTCCGGACGCGCAGGCTCAGCGGCCATGGCTCACGGGCCCAGCCGCTCCGCGGCATGTGGGATCTTCCCGGACCGGGGCACGAACCCGTGTCC
>NC_041224.1:165067115-165073283 GCF_002837175.3 Physeter macrocephalus
GTCCCCTGCATCGGCAGGCGGACTCTCAACCACTGCGCCACCAGGGAAGCCCTACATAGAGCTATTTAAATGTCCTTATTTGCATTAATTCTGTTGGGATCTGTAGCTAAAAAGAACTACATTCCAATTGATAGATGTGCTTTAAAACATTTCCATGAAGGAAATTATTAATAAAATATTAATGTATCAATAAAGAACAAAATCTTGTAAAAACAAACAGGAGGATTTTAGAGACTTTGGAAGCTAAGTGTAACCAAAATATAACAAGGAACTTTGAGCAGACGAGTCCTAGTACATAGCCAGTGTTCTCTGATTCATAGTCCCAAAGGTGGCCTGACTTTCTATATTGTTTCATAGTAGCTCATTCATTTGAGAAAAGACTTGGCCAATAGACTCTATAAATCTGTAAGAAATAACTCTTGCCTTTTAATCTCACCGAAAATATCCATAAGAAGGATTGTCAGCATTCTTTTTCTAATTATAACTTTATGGCATGCGTTTCCAAAGGCAAAAATAATGTGGAATATTATGGGATTCATATAAATGATTTGACTTATCCTGAGAAAGGAAACCCTCCTACTGTTCTTAATGGCGACGTGACTAGGACAAGCCACGTTTGTGCTGTTTGAATACGTATCCCCTTACTCCTGCCTGGTGGGATTCATAGTCACCCACTAGGCAGGGTTAACTAATGACTGAAACGAAATCCAGTCTTTTGAGGAAATCTCAAAGGCTTCCTGGAGTTAGGTTGGAAAGATGTCACTAATGAAGGGCTGTGCTTTATACTTTTGCAATGTTTACAGAACCTATAACACAATGGAGCGTGATTAATGAGGCTCTCCAAACTCTAGGCCAAGCATAGGACTTTGTACTTGTCACATCTAAAGATCAGCCCTTTATCCCCTTTATAACATAAGAAACGTAAACCAGAAACTGACCATTTCCTAGAGGATTTACCCTGGCTTTCATCCTCAAGCAGACTAAGGGGGTAAAGAGGAAACATTCTCATTTTTAATAAGAATGACACCTTTGCTTAGGGAAATGCTTTTCTCTTAGATACTCTTACATTTATCATTTTATTCTATGCTTACAAAATGATGTAAAGCAAGTTTGCCAGAAATTATTATCACCTATGAGATGAGACATCTGGGGCCTATGAAAACTGAGTGGCTTTCCTAAATACTCAGCTAGTTGGGGACATATTTGATACCAGAACTCAGCCTGATTCTATTCCAAGTAGACTGCAACCTGCTCTTATACTTAAACACCTCCTATAATGCATTGGCAAAGAACTTAACCAATTAAGAAATTTTCTCAATACCTTCAAAACCTAGTCTTTTCCTAAAGCCTGAGAGTACATAGTGTGAAAAATGAAAAATAAATGTGATTTATATCTATGATTAAATCTTTTAAATATTTTTCATTGCATCAATTCAAGAAGTTGATCTCAAAACCTTCAGACTTGTGTTTTTCTGTCCCTTTAGAGCTCACACCTCATTAAATGTGCTCATCCTCACCTCTCTTCCATCTGGGATACTGTTGTGAATAGGTGATGGATGACCTACAGGTCCTGCAAATCTAGTCACAGTTCTAACCTCCTTCACTCTATCAACAGTTACCCAAGGCCTGAAAAACAAGGTCTTCCTGGCTGTAAAAAGGCCATTAGAGAGCACACAAACTCGATTTCACCACATCTAGTGGGCAAACTCCTGTTTGAGAAAAATGAATGCAGAATACCATTCAGGGCCCATTTTCAACTGAGAGCCACTATGTCAGTTGTCCTGAAGCTCCTCATGTGAAGATTATAAATCTGTCCTTTAGATCCTTTTATATTGTTGAGGATAGATTATTCTTCCTGAGCATGTTCATCAACAGTACCCAGAAAAGCATGATGACAGTTTATCCCAGTGTAATAGACGTGCTGTGCCCTTAATCAATTTTCTTCTTTTTTCTTTGTGTGCTACAGCTTATTTTTTTTTCAGGTAATTCTCCTAGTAAAATGACATGTTTATCTATTCCAGACATTTCAGTGGAAACCATGGAGAAACACCTTCAGTAGTTTTGCGTATTTATTTTCTGGTTGCTCACAGGTCTGGAGCTGTTATCATTTGAGAAAAGAAAGACTCTTGATCTGAGCTACTTGATGGACAAGATGCTGTTTTTATGTTTTTTTTTCCTTTGGCAACTGATACTGTGTCTGACTTTCTTCTTAACCCATCTGTCTTATGCTTTCTTGTTTTGCCAGAAAAAAGAAAAAATTGACATCCTCACAAAATGTTATTTATATTGCCATAACTGGACAGAGAGAAAGAAGGTTCCTGATTGATGAATATCTGAAGGAAGTAAACTGTTAAAGGGATATATTATAATAATTGGTAATTCTACTATGAAAGATAGATTTTTATTAATAAAGCATCCTGTTTCCTTGAGCCATAGTAAACAAAGGTACTATGGGTTATAAAACCAGAAGAACCTTTTGACAGAGGAGTCAGGTAAGCAGAGAACTTAACACAAAAGTAGAAAATTTGTTTTCCCTTAGTGATTCATAGACATTTCTTTTTTAGTTTATTTATTTATTTTTGGCTGCGTTGGGTCTTCATTGCTGCGTATGGGCTTTCTCTAGTTGTAGCGAGCAGGGGCTACTCTTTGTTGTGGTGTGCAGGCTTCTCACTGTCATGGTTTCTCTTCTTGTGGAGCACGGGCTCTAGGCGCACAGGCTTCAGTAGTTGCAGCACACGGGTTCAGTAGCTGTGGCTCGCGGCCTCCAGAGCGCAGGCTCAGTAGTTGTGGCTCACGGGCTTAGTTGCTCCATGGAATGTGGGATCTTCCTGAACCAGGGATGGAACCCATGTGCCCTGCATTGGCAGGTGGATTCTTAACCACTGTGCCACCAGGGAAGTCCTACAGACATTTTTTAAATGTTACTTATTTTTCAGAGAAGGGAGTGGAAAGGATATATCACTCTGTATTTTGTTTATTTCACTTCTGAATTGTATGGATCACATTGGGTGGATTTACTCAGATTGCACATGACTTGCTGTTTTGAAGAAGCAGGGAGAAAGAACTGTTGAAACTTGTATATTTGTTTACTATTTCTAATACTCTCATGTTCTTTATTTATCACTCTTAAGATAATTCAAGTCTTATTTATTGGTGATGTACGAGGATCTAACAAGAATATTTACAAGATTAAATATTCATTGATGTTGACATCAACCCTCTTAGGTTTAAAAAAATAATTTTATTGAGACATATTTACATACCACATAATTCACTCTTTTCAAGTGTATGATTCAATGATTATTTTTAGTAAATTTACCAAGTTATGTATCCTTTCACCATAAATCAGTTTTAGAACACTTTCATCACTGCATTATTATCTCTCATGTACATTTACTGTCAATCCCCATTTCTTCTTCTTTTTTTTTTAAAAAAATCTTAATTTAATTTAATTTATTTATTGGCTGCGCTGTGTGGCATGTGGAGTTTTAGTTCCCCAACCAGGGATTGAAACAATGCCCCCTGCAGTGGAAGTACAGAGTCTTAACCACTGGACCACCAGGGAAGTCCCCCATTTCTTCTTCCCTCCTCCAGTTCCTTGTCATCCTGGAAGCTACTAATCTGCTCTCTGTCTTCATAAACGTTTCCTTTTCTTTATATTTCTATAAATTAAATCATAGAATAGGAGGTATATTGAGTCTGACTTATTTCACTGAGCAAAATGTTTTTGAGGTTCATCCAGGCCTTAGCAGGTATCCTTACTTTGTTCCTTTTTATTGCCAAATTGTGTTCCATTGCATGAATATGCCACAATTTTCCTATCCATTCACCAGTTGATGGACATTTAGGTTGTTTCCAATTCGGAGTTATTACAAATAATGCTGCTAAGGTCATTCACGTGAAAGTGTTTTGTGAATATATGTTTATATTTCTCTTGGGTAGATATAACTAAGAGTAGAATTTCTAGGTCATATGGTAAATTTATGTTTAGCTTTTTAAGAAAACTTCACACCAAACTGCTCTCCGAAGTGGTTGTTCTATTTTACATTCCCATCAGCAATGCATGAAGCTTCCAAATTATCTACTTTCTCACCAATGCTGGTTATTGTGGGGCTTTGAGGGGGGGTTTTGCTTTTTTTTGCAATTATAGTGGGAGTGAAGAGGTATCTCACTGTGGTTTTGATTTGCATTTCCCTAATGATCTTGAGGCTCCTTTAGCTTTTATAAGCTTACTTCTGCAATTTTTAAGCCTGTCTGTTTCAGACAGACATGTGAGGAATACACTGTGTCTTTAAAGGGATCTTTAATTTTTTTTAGAAATGCTTTTAATTCATAGGCATTTAGGAAAAAATTTATGTAAACTTTGGTTTTATCCAAAGTGACAAGAAAAAAGTTTCCTGCTGATGAGAGAATAAAATGTACAGCGGGGCTGTGGGCTAAACTCTGTACAGTCTTCTCAAGACCTGGCATGCAGTACTAGCTGCTTCACTGGTTCTGTGACCTGGGACGTGTGTGTGAAGGCGGCAGCTCTCAGATAAAATAATTAATTTAGAAATGCTGTGAGGGATAAAGGCTCAAGAAATGAAGGTATTCTTTATGTTGACTGCTTGACTTTCTACCAACGCTGATCTATAATCCATATTCTTGTATGTGCTTCACTTAGTAATCTAACACTATACCATTTATAAAGCATTAAAGTGAAAAGGAGAGGAAACCTCACTATATAAACATGAAAATATAGCAGAATCCTTAAAAATAAAAATTAATACATAATCCAAGAACAGAACAATTTACTTCTTTCTGTGGTTTGACATTGTGTTTGGGATTCACTAGACATCTCTTCAAAATGCCAAGGAATGGGAAAACCTTTCAAACTCAAGGTCTTAATGACTTCTTTAGAGAAACGAGCCCCATTGCCATCGTTAATCTACAAAACAGACGGGAGAGCCACAATGGCTCTTCAGTTTTCAGGAAGCAGAATTTAACTTCTGCCCCTGTACAATTGGTAAAGAGTGAAAACCAAATGCTAATTTCATGACATATGATTTTTTTTTTTAGCTTTATCTGTGAGGTAAAATTGTTAATTTTACCTTTCAAAAATGTTTCAAGTGGAAAAGGGGAAACATGAAATCCAAGTTGTTCCAACTGAGTAAGCAGATGAGATGACTAAATCCAGAAAACTCAAGCACTGAAATAACCCAACCATAAGATGAATAAACAAAACAAAACAAAAAACAAACAAAAAAAACTAAACAAATAAAAGAATCACTTGAAAAACTTTAATTCACCTCTATTAGCTAAGTGGTGGAACTTTGGAAGAAAATTGGCCAACAGAATTTCACAGGAATTTTTTAATGTACAGTGAGAAGATAAGCTAAGAACTCCCTAGGCTGAGAACGTTTATTTTTTGAGTAGTTCAAAGCTTAGTAGCAAACAGTGGTACCAGAAAATATTGTTCAGAGACACTGCAGAAACTTAGCAGCTCTGTACATTGAAGCTCTGAGACAAGGTTACCAGAAAAGCAAAAGCTACAACACAAGTAAAACCCATGGCTTAATGTTATACAGAGCAAAATATATCTCACATTAAATTAAATTATGTCCTGGAAAACACTGTAATTATATAAATAATGAGAATTTATTCTTACTGTGGAGCTTTGAAATAACTCACCTCATTTATTCTTTATATATCTACTCTGGAAGATAGTTTTGGTTATACTTATTTGATAGAAGAGAAACTGAGGTTTCATGTAGTTAAGTGATTTCCCTAATAACGTGGCACAGGCTTAAAGTATAATAGCATCTTCCAAATCCAACTTCACGGCTCTTGAAACTACACACAACTTAACTGACAGTATATTTGTTCTCATAAAGAGAGTCAGTCTAGAAAACTGTCTCTGACCTTTTAAAGAATGCAATTTTATTTTTCTAATATATTAACAGACAGTGGGCAGTATACGTATATGTATGCATATATATGTATATATATAGTGTATTGAGAAGTTATATACATATATATAAATGTAAATGTATACAAATATATATTCCAATTCAGAATCTTATAAACTCATTCAATTGACTTTGTTTCCTCAGATTAAAATAGTACCTTGGGGCTTCCCTGGTGGCGCAGTGGTTGAGAGTCCGCCTGCCGATGCAGGGGACACGGGTT
>NC_041224.1:165073334-165075117 GCF_002837175.3 Physeter macrocephalus
GCCATGGCCGCTGAGCCTGCGCGTCCGGAGCCTGTGCTCCGCAACGGGAGAGGCCACAACAGTGAGAGGCCCGCGTACCGCAAAAAAGAATAATAGCACCTCTGTCTTCATCAGTACTACAGTCAGATATGGAAGGCTCAGTAACATTTTCTACAATGGTTTTGACCAGGTTTGAATAAATCCCTGGGTAGATCTTTCATCTCTTCTTTTTTTTTTTTTTTTTTTTTTGGGGGACGTGGGCCTCTCACTGCCGTGGCCTCTCCCCTTGCGGAGCACAGGCTCCAGACGCACAGGCTCAGCGGCCATGGCTCACGGGCCCAGCCGCTCCGCGGCATGCGGGACCTTCCCGGACCGGGGCACGAACCCGTGTCCCCTGCACCGGCAGGCGGACTCTCAACCACTGCGCCACCAGGGAAGCCTTCATCTCTTCTTAAAAAGGCTTAGATCTTTACATCACTCCTATACCCTTGTTAAAAAAGGCCTTTCCCTCACTTATTCTTTCCCAGTGCTGTTGGAGAGTGTTTGCTTCAGGTTTTTTACCAGCTTCCTTTTGGAACAGAGAGCAACTGCTTAACAAATGGCAGGTTTATATAAGGGGAAATCTCCATGGTTTAACATGCTTTTGTTTCCTGTCAGTATATACCTTCTGTTTTTGTTCACGCATGATCATCTTGTAACTTTCATGGAAAGTCAAAGAAACCAAGGCTTGGAGAAATGGATATTCAAGAAATTACTTCCACACTGATTTCCCAACTCTGGGCCCAAAGAGCTTCCCATGAGACGGGGGACTCTAGCTGGTACCTGGGGTTGTGGCATGCACAAGTCTGGATATAAAATAAAGCTGTAAGGTCCCCTCTAAAGTCAATACCTTGTCAAAAGAGCCTCCTCATCACTTGGATGAGGTCTTCCCTCTAGAGAGAATCTGTTTCAGGGCCCTGAAGTATTTTGCATACAACTAAATTGTTATATTTACCTAATGAGTATATAATTATTTGTCTATGTGTCTCCACTAGACTGAGAGTTTTGACAGGATTGGAACTGAGTCTATTCAGCATATGCCGGCTACTTGTTTTGTTTTCTACAAATGTCTGTTGGAGGAATGGATGAACCACATACTGTAGAATGGTGTTTCAAAATCAGAAGGGCATTCATTTCAATGTCACCCAATCACATGAACGAAGCTGCACTCACAAAAAGGGTGTCACAAATTAGGAGTATCTTATACTCCTGAGCAAAATGAAAAGCCACTTCTCCCCAGTATGTTAATCATGGAGTTCCTTAGGATGGTTCTCATCGTAGGAGAAAGAAGGCATTTCTCCGTACCTGCTGGAGGAGCTAACTCATGAAGTCAACACAGGTATTTTGAGTATTACCAGGAGAACAGAAAAGTAAGGCCAACTCAATTCTTTGAGACACTTAGATCTAGCCAAAGATAAATATGAAGGTAGCTACCGTGGCTTTGAGGGAGAATGAAATTAACACCATACTATCCGAAAACCATAAAAAAAGAGAGGAGTAAGAAGTCATGCAAGTCATCGTTCCATATGGAAGTTGGAATTCTGAACCAACCACATGTGGCGTTGCTTTGGATTGGAAAGGACAGGGATGTTAGAAAAGAACAGGATTTGGAGAATGACTAGGTTTGGGGACTGTAAAGCATGGAGTAATTAAAGGTGGGTTAAAAATACATACCCAGGGCTTCCCTGGTGGCGCAGTGGTTGCGCGTCCGCCTGCCAATGCAGGGGAACCGGGTTCGTGCCCCGGTCCGGGAAGATCCCACATG
>NC_041224.1:165075130-165113156 GCF_002837175.3 Physeter macrocephalus
GAGCGGCTGGGCCCGTGAGCCATGGCCGCTGAGCCTGCGCGTCCGGAGCCTGGGCTCCGCGACAGGAGAGGCCACAACAGAGGGAGGCCCGCATACCACAAAAAAAAAAAAAAAAAAAAAAAATACATACCCAAGAGGAGACCGTTGAACACTTTTCTAAGGACATATAATACAGGAGGAATTTCCTGGGAGATTATTCCTGGATGAATTTGATATTTCGGGTGTTTATGAGCTGCCCTAAATACTTATCTTGCTCTTTTAAAAATTCTAAATTCATGCGTGTGGGCAGGAACTAGTAACTCATTTCCAAACAATAGAGTATGGAAATGGGCAAATACTTCTACTGTGGAGAAACCTTGCACACAATACCTTAAGGCGTGATGACTTTTTCATAAGTGATGTCATGCTGATATCTTGTACCACCTGATATGATGTGATGAGAATGACATTCCACCTCCATGGTATTCTTTCCCAAACCCATAATTAAGAGTCTAATCTGGGGTCTAGTCATGAGAAAACATCAAACAAACCCAAACTGAGAGACAAAATACCTGACCATTACTCATTCAAAACTCTCAGGGTCATGAAAAACTGTGAAAGACTCAGAAACTGTCACAGAGCACAGGAGATACCATGGCTAAGGGCAATGTGGTACCCTAGATGAGATCCTGAAACAGAAAAAGGACATTAGTGGAAAAACTGACGAAATAGGAATGAAGTCTGGAGTTTAGTTAGTAGCAATATAACAGTGTTGGTTTCTTCCTTTTGATAAATGTGCCAAGGTAATGTAAGATGATAATGTTAGGGGAAACTATGTTTAGACTGATGTCATTTTCCTATGTTTTGAAGGCTGGGACTGTGTGATGTAATGATAATACTGTTAGAATAACAACAACTAAAATTTCTAAAGCACTTTCACACACACTGACTCATGATCTGACGGTATATAAGGCTGGTAGAACGAGTATTTTTATGTCCATTTCATATATGAGTAAACAGTGGCTTGAAGCTGACTTACTCGGGATCAAAATTTTTAGTTGCTTGGGCTTAAACCATGATCTTGTGAATCCAAATCCTATGTTATTTTTACTTTCACCAAGTCAATGTTCATGTGCAAATGAGGAACGGTACAAGAAACATGGAGCGGGGGCTAAAGGATTTGAGATGACAGTCAAAGTTCAATTGAAAACTCCACTGAAGATTGAAGTCCTAAGCATAACTAAGCTGACTTTCTGGTTTTTGAAGCTCACAGATTTGCTTTTTGTTTCTCTCTTTCTCTACCCTTATGCATTAGTGATAGTTTCCCTATAAAAATAAAGTAACCTAATTATCACAGTTTTGTGAGTCTGCAAAATTATTATACTCTGGAGCCCCTGAACCACATTCTTTTGCTTCCTCTGGCCCCGCCATCACACATTTCTAGAGCTCACTCATGGGTCATATGCCTAAGAAATTTGTAACAGTGATTCTGTTCATACATTTGGTGTGATATTTTCCATACTTCATTTTCCTTGTCCTGATTAAATAACTGCACCAATCGTCTTTAATAGGGAGTATATTCACATGACATTCTCTTCTTATACTTCAGAAACAGCAATAATCTAACATACAAATTCTGTACATCTGCAGCCACCCCCTCTCCCCTTCTCAGTCTTATTCATTTTCCCAAAGCATAAATCAGAAAGCAAAACCTGAACAGGGCTCCATTTGCCTGTAAACAAAAATGTATTCTTAAAGATGAAATAGTAATACCTTTATCTCACATCAAGGTTTCAAAGGAAGAACCTCGTGTAGATACTTATGTACACTTACACACACGAAGTTGGATGTTTAAAAAGCAGGTAGATGAATATTTGTCCTAAAATGTGGTCACCCGTATTAATTCTGCGGCTTGAGGAGCTATCTCTATGCTTTGCTGCCACCTTGGCAAACTAGAAGGATTTACAACGGAATTCTGCACCCGGCTGGCTGGAAACAGCGTCCCCATTGACTCGGCGGGCTGGCCTGGCTCAGAGAGGCATTTGAAATGGCTATTATGTAGCAGAGAGAAATTAGAACATCTATCCAGTGGATTTTCTCTTTTTAAACATTTTCCCCATTTAAAATAACTCAGTTTCTGCAAGATTCAAGTGTTACTCTCTGAATGATTTTTAAAGGCTCGGTCTTTCTTTCTTTAGTTCGAAACGCAGATGGAGAAAGACGGAATCGGTTGAAGACGTCTGAGTTTGCGCTCTGGGCGACGTTCTGGCTCTTTGGGATATGACGGTGACAGCAGAGGCGTTCTGCTGTCAGTTTTCTCTTGTCTAAGCTTCCATTCTGCATCCATGAGATGACTCGCCTCCAACTCCAGTTAACTTCTTGGGAGTCCAGAGCAAGTAGTCGAAGATGTTTACAAAATGCAAAGCATCTGGGTGGCCAAGGCTGAGGCTCATATTCATATTTTCTCTCTCTCTCTCTCTCTCTCTCTCTCGCTCGATCGCTCGCTCTTTCTCTCTCTCTCTCTCTCAGGAACTGGGGAAATAATGTTTATTAAAATCCAGGCTTTTAAAGTTATCCTGCTGCTTTCAAAGTTGGGACTCAGATATATTTTCTGCATCGTCATTCTTGTTTGTGTTTCCCGTTTTCTCCATTCTGAGGATTTCTCTCTCTCCCCCTCCCCCCAGCCCTCACCTATTTCCCCATTCACATCTCAAAAATCCCTCACCCCCCCCATCTTCCGGTCTCTTAATCTTATTTGAATATAAGATTATTATATTTGGCTTCTGCAGACACTGGGTGGTGGGTGACTGGGAGGCAACTTTCCTTGCGGTTTCATTTAAACTTGGCATGAGTGGGTGGGTGCCTTCAACAATTCGTCTCGCACACGCAAAACAGTTAAAAGCTAGAGTTAGAAGAAGCAGAGAGCCCCACAACTTCAAAAGCATCGTCTAGGAAAGGAAGTAATCCGGGGGTCCGGAGGGTGGGTGTGTGTGGGGGGGAAAGGAATAAAACCCAACTTCGCTGGCAACTCTAATAAATCTGGTAACTGTAGGCAAAAAATAGATTCCGAGGGCTGGGTCTGGTCCGGATGAAACGCTAGGGCTCCTTCCCATACCGAAGTCTGGCTCTGGAAACCTGCCACTGGCGTCTTGCTACGCGAGTGCCCCCAGACAGCAACACACCCACTGGAATCGCACGTGAACAAAGCTCTCTCCCCGGGAACCGCCGCCTGCGGTTTCCTGCTCGATTACAGCTTCTCCGGGGAGTGTAGGGCGCACACAGGGTTAAGTTAGTTCCCTCCCTGGTAGGAGGGAGAGGCGGGGGAGGGGAAAACAGCTTACAGTCTCAGGCTGGGTACCTTGTAGTTAGTTGTACGTTCGAAACCTGTGGCCGTCACTTGCGAGTTTGGCATCTTCCACTGTCACCGAAGAGGAACGGGGGCTCGGAGATAATACCAGTGGCCGCAGTCTGCGAGCCAGGCGCTGCGCGACTCCCGCCCTGGGTGCGTCCGTCTCTGACCCTCGGTCCCGTGCGTCCGGGAGCTGCGAGGCGGCAGCTCCGCGCCCGCCGCCGTGTCCACCCAGCCCGGGGAGCAGGTTGGCAGTTCTCAACGATGGGTAGGAGGGACCTTGGCGGCGACCCCTAAAAAAATACCATGCCCCGGGAGCCCCGCTGCTGCCGAGCCAGCTTCTTGCCTTTCCACCTCCCAGACCCTGTCGGATTCGGATGAGCCCACTGAGAGAAGCCGCGGCCTCCAGGTAAAGGGACTGAGGCGCCAGGTGGAGTTGCCAGTAACCGACCTGGCTGCCGCTAAGCTAGCACCACGAGGTTTCTTAAGGGGGATTATAAATCAGCTGGCGGTGGGCATTGGGGTAGGATGTTTTAGGCTTTATCTTTCATCCATAGAAAGAACAGACGGCTTAACTCGCCCCTGATTTTAGGGAAGGGAAGTCTAATTGCAGGTCGAATCTACCTCCTCTCTCTAAGGAGTTTCCTAACTGAGCTCTGGGGTCAAAACGCAAATTAGCTAGCCAGCTGGAGCATCGATCCTAAATTGGGATTTCTAGATCCACTAAGCTTGCCTGAATCCAACCTCTCATTTCCCCAGAATGAATGCTAACTTCCAAGAGTAACAATCCCCTAGTCCCCCACCCCTGCGCCCACTCCATCTGCTGTTAATGTCACCGGCGTTATTATCAAGCGGTTGCGTCTAAAACCACCAGCCCGCCCCCTGCCCGCATTCGGGGATCCATTAGTGGCTAAGAAGATGCGGAGGGTGCTGGTTCGTTTTCCTTCGAGTTGGGGAAGGGGTTACTTTTCCCCAAACAAAGTCTTTCTCCAGCCCTGCTGGTCTTCAGTGGCCTGGCACTGAGCTCCGGCCTGCGTGTCTTGCAGGCGCGCCAGTGGTGACGGTGAAGGCGGGAGGAGCCCACCAGGCTGAACTGGGATTGCGTTCCCGGCTCGGCGTGCGTGGGACGCGGGGAGGGGGTGGATAACGCCTCCTAACACTGGGTTTAGGGGCGAGGCGACAGCAAGGAGCGCGGGAGTGGAGCCTTGCCAGCTGCCACGGAGTCCCAGGGAGGGGTGGGAGCCGCCTGGAAAGATCCCTCCGCCACGCAGACCAGTCCCGGGCTCGTCCTCGCGCTTTCAGCGCTGTCTCGGTCGCTTCTCATTTGTAATCAGGCCCAAGATCAAGGCGGCTAGTTGAGGTGCGGGCACTTAACCAGGGAAAGGAAGGATCCGGAAAGAGGGTGACTGGGGCGGGCTGGACCCACACTTGATGCCCGGTAAACTCCTGGAGCGCTTGGGGCTCCGGAAGGCGGCAGCTGCTGGTGGAGGCAGAGGCCACCGTTGCTGTCGTCCCTGGCGCTTTACTCCTGGAACCTCCCAGCAAGATGGCACTCACTGTCAGTCCTGGTTCAATTAACTCCCTCAGCCTCTGCCCCCACCCGATATTTATTAGTCACATACTAAGTTTGGGGAGAAGAGCGGCTTTGCATCTGTAAGTCAAAGCATTTTCCTAGCCACCTTCTCAGGATGCAACAGGAGGAGCGACCCGCGGGCACGACCCGGGGGCGTGTGTGCGTGTGTGTGCGCGCGTGTGGCAGCGTGCGTCTCGGGCGTGCGTCTGGGTGGATCCGTGAGTGGTTTGTGTTTGAGAGGCAAATCAGGCGTTACTCCAGGTCCGCTTAACATGATTTAGGCGCTCAAAAAACCTGAAGGCGGTAGACACAACGGGGATGCGAAGGAAATAAAAACAATTAGGAAAGTGGTGCCAAGTGACTCAGACTTTGAACTGAGGACGGAGAACTCATCCCGAGCTGGTTGTGGCCACCGCCCCTGCCTAACACTTCTGCCGCGATAACCGAGAGGATCCCTAGGGAGCTGGTCCTAAGCCAGTTTCCAGCTCGCTGGTTGCTTCTCGCCTGGCCCCACCGACGGCGCGTCTCAGCGCAGTCCAGCTCTTGGCGCGAACTCGCTCTCCCTCTTCTGTTCAGATTTAGCCTCTCTCCAGACTTGTTAAAACATGACAGCAACTTACTGGAGGCAGGAGGAGCGGCAATGAAATGAGAGGAGAAAACCAGAAGCTTTAAATTTTTTTTTCCTTTTTCAAGAAAGAGACGTGCACCTGGTTCTCCTTACATTACTCTTTAACCTTTGCAAAAGATTGCGAAGTGGAAACTTAGCCTGTATGCAAATCAGGCTTTTTTTTTTTTTTTTTCCGCCGTCAAACCTGTTATCTGAATCTCTGAGGCTGAATTTGGTTTTTCGTTGTAATCTATGGGGCAAATGAACAACGCTCTTTCCAGCGGCCAGGGTGAAGGAAGAAAATGAGTGGCTTAAAATAATTATATGAAACTTCGAATTATTTTCCCTATTGAGTTATTTAAGAAGATCCGGGATCAGGGAACTAGTGATGGGTGGGGGGGGGGCAAATCACCAAGGTTGCCTGCATTTGAAGTTACGCCATCTTGGTCGAGAGACTTGTTATATATTTTTACCCTCTAATGTCACGTTTCGATCGTTTCTCAGTGTCTAAGTAATAGATCCTCTGGCTTAGAAGTACAACCCCGGGCGGGCAGGGGGAAATCAACTTTTGGCGCTCAGATGGTGGCACTATCCTTCAGAGCTGGGGGTGGGAGGGTGCAGGGTAGAGAGAGAGAGGGGAAGGCGTGCACGGTCTGGGTGGCATCCGCGCTGTTAGCCTCGGCGCTCGCGCTGCAACTCTCTTCAGGGAGGACAGGGTTAAAAGCCGAGGCTGACTTTGCCTCTTGGAAAGCTTTGAGTTGCAGCCGCGCCTCCCAAGCATTCTTTAAACCAGAAATGTGGGAGGGGCTCCGAGAGGGAGGGAGTAGGGGAGGGAGGGAGAGAAAGAGGACTCGAGGAGGGGAGCGCGCCAGAGCGCGAGGGACCGAGGCAGAGGAGGAGTGCGGGAGCGGCGGAGGCGATCCCGCGCCTTCATTACTGTAAACCCCTCCCGGGGGTGTCAGACGGGGTGGGGGTGGGGGCCGCGGCGCCTACATTAGCCGGGCCGGGTTGGGTCGAGGCGGCAGTAAGGTCGGAGCAGCCTCCGCACCCACGCCGGGCCGGCGCAGCCCTCGGAGCGAGCCCCGCGGCCGCCCCCGCGCACCCCGTGCAGCCTACGCCGGGCTCCGCGCGGTCCGCGCACAGGCGTCTGAGACGCGCGCGCCCGCCCGGCTCTCCGGCTGCCCCCCCGGGGTCCTCCGTGTCCGAGGAGCCCCGGCGCTGCGGGGCAGCTTTCCGCCGCCTTCCCGGCTCCCCCGCCTTCTTTCGGGACTCGTGGGCTCTGCCGAGGCAGAGAGGGGGGAGGCAGAGGAGAAGAGGAGGCGGGGGCCGCGGCGGCCGGAGCCGAGAGAAAGTGGCATGCTCGAGCCCTGGAGGCGGAGGTGTTGGAGGACGGGGGAAGACGATGCCGCGGCTCCGTAGGGGAGGAAGGCGAGAGCGAGCGAGGCGAGCGGGGCGCCCGGGCGCCGGCCGGCTGCGGGGAGGCGCGCGCCGCTCTGAGGCTCCGGCCTCCGCATCCCGGCGCCCCGACGCTGCGGGCGACAGGGCCGGGCTCCGGCAGCCGCCTCCGTCGCCGCCGCCACCACCCGGAGGACCGAGCAAAAGTTTGGATCTGGGGGAGGACGCGACGCTGAGCGGGATTACTACCAGGGCTGGAAGGAGACCTCAAGAACCTTCGCAGGTAACGCACACCCCCAACCCTCTCCTTCCCTGCCTGCCCGCTGGGCTTCTGCTCCCTCCTAGCGCCTTTCCAGACGCTCGCCAGATCTGGCAGAAAGTAAGAGGGAGGCGAAGTTGAAGATCCCGGGAACGGGCAGCTAGCACGGGAGACCTACTGGAACGTTATAGCGGGATCGAGGCGCTTCTCTGCGTAGAGTGGGCAGCTGTGCAGGGAGGCGAATCTCGCCCGGGAATGGACGGGAGCCCTCGGCCCCAGCTGGTGCCTCATCTTGTAGCTCGGAGGAAATTTAGAATGTTTATTCAGTGGCTTGTAGTATTCTTCAATCCAGAGAAATGATGCGTAGATTTCACTCACTCCACCTTCACCCTCCCACTCTCTCACCCTTATTTAGTATCTTTTTAAAAATCATACGAACCCACTCTCATTCGCCTGCCCGGTTTAGCTGGTGCAGGAAAGCAAATGGGGGGGGGGGAGTGGGAAAATATCAAGCAAAGGGGAAAATTTATCCTTCCCCTTTTTAACATCCTAAGAGCCCTCCCTCCCTCCTTCCATTCACCGCTGGCTTCATAAAATAGGAACTTTCGAAGTCACATTTTGATTGAAGGGTGAGATGAAACACGTTAACCATTGGTCGTGTGAATTTGCAGTGATCGTCAGCCTGTGTAAGTGTGTTTAGGGGGTTAGTGGTGTTGCGGAGAGGCCGGTTTTCCTCGGTGGCCTGATGCACCGGGGCTTGGGGGGAGTGAGTGGTCGCGTTTGTGCACTAAGGTGGGGGCAGCGGAGAGAAAACAGTCACGTTTCCTGGGCAGCAGCCTTTCTTACGCTAATAAAATAGCTCCTGCGTTTCACTCCGAGAGCAAAAAGGTTTCAGCCTCAACTCCCCGATGTCCCCTTTCCCCCAGTCGAGTTTGAGTTTCGAAGCAGCTCAACGTTTGCTGCTCTGTCTTCTTTATTATGATTATTATTTATTCACCTGGAAACTCATCGTGCCTTCTCTCGTAAATGGAAATCAGTCTCCAAGAGCTTTTGATTAATTTTAGTGGAGGAAATCTCTTGTAAAGCTTACAGTAAGCTAATCAAGTGCAAGGCACAAATCCGTGTAAATGCTCGCGGAGTGCAAGGTGCTGATTAGATTTCTTTACATGCTGCATTTGCTATGCAAAGCGTCTTCTAAATGGGAGCTACTGCTCCCCGCTCAGCTGGGAGACTCTTTAATCACCCAGGGTCAGGGAGCTTTGTGGCATGTCCACTGGCTCACAGGCTTATTGCTAAATTTATGATGTCTAACTTCTCCCAGGCCAAAGGTAATATGAAGGCTACCTTCCATATCGGGACCGATATTGTCTGTGGACTTAGCGGTATGACCTTATTACCTCTCCAACGAAAGGATCCCCCAAATATTTTGAGGTAAATAGAATGCCGGTTGGCATTTGTCCAGGCATGTATTTGGTTGTTGCAGTATGAATCAGTATGAATGTAAAATTTTAGGTCAGTATCTGAAGTGTTAGAACTGGACTTTTTTTTTTTTTTTAATCACTGAGCAACATGCGCCAGATACATAAGATCGGCAGGCCACCATGTTAGATGAAAATCAGTCTTTGGGTAATCAATCTTTCATGCATAGCATGAAAAGTTGCTTATTTTCCCACAGTGTCACTAGTCCGCGAAATACAACTTTTCTTCCTCGCCTCATCAGAAACCTCAAAACCATTTATGGATTTTTAATAATCACAGGCGACAGTGCAACACCATACTGTCATGTTGAGCTGCAAATATCTGTGACTGGAGGAGGCTGGAAGATGAAATTTCAAACATTAGTCCATGCCTCTGGCAGTAGGTACAAGAAATGGTAAAAAGACTTGAGCTAGCTGTACTGTAGCAGACCTATTACAAACCTAGCATGGAAGGAATGCTGGTTTTTAAAAAAATGCCCGTGTCTTAACACTTCAGTAGTTTCATTGCAGTTTTAGAAATTCCAGGGGATGCTTTTAACAGAAGAAGTAGATTCCCAAATGACACCATGCTGGGCTGCCTTGGGTTTCCCAAAGCAGGCGTGGTTTTTCCTGTATGCTAGGTTTCAGATGATGTGCTCTTATCTGAGTTTTGAGTTTGACTTTGACCGCCTGGATCTAATTTGAACCTCCTCTGATACCCGTTACATTTATATTCTGGCCTGCTGGAGAGTTTGATTTAGGATTTAGACATATCTCCCAAAAGCAATCCTATATCTTCCCAGTTTGAAGCTGTGGTTTCAAGAAAGGCTCAAGTGTGTACAAGTGCAGAAGCCTTATTCTATAGAGAGCCCGTGTGAGCATCTGATCTGACTCTTCAGCTCTGTACTCTACAAGGAAGAATTGCCACTTGTGCGGTCTCTAGTGTCTGAAGGTAAAAAACAGCAAGGGTGCCGGGTGGCTCTCGGTTTTGCTCTACTTAGAAGATTCGAAAAGGTCAAGGTGTTGTAATTTTATTTCTATTCCGGTTAGACCTTCCTGGATAACCATCTTTGGGTATCTTTAATTTCAATTCAAGTTCATTTTTCACTAGCTTACTAACTTTGTGGTTTCTGCCACAGTGATTCAAATTCAGGCCATTAGTGACCTCTGTCTGTGAGATGTGAGCACTCATTGTTTTTCTTTCTTCTCATCAGAGTCAACAGATTATGTGTGTGTGCCGGGAAGAACCCAACAGCTCTGTTCTTTCTGAGTATTTAGATTTTCGAACTTGGTATTTCTAATACAGAGTTCAGAATGGGTAATGATATTTAACAACGGTAATAAAAGTGTTACAGGCTAATAGGCTACTAAATGGTTATTCCATACAGCATTGACAATGTGATCAACATAAATAAAACACCAGTGCCGTCCACTGCCAATAAAAGGATAGTACAGTCAGGTAGACTAATGTTTCGAGACTCACAATACTGCTGGATGTAAGTGAAATCTTATTGCCCTGAAGTGTTTATGTAACACGGGAAACTTGAGACAAGCACAGAACATACATGTGGGCTCTAGACTTCACAGTAGCAGTGCATATATGTCTTTTTAAGTTCAGCTGTGCTTCTACTGTGAACTTATGGTCCAGATCAAGGGCGAGGTGGGGTGTGAGAAGGGTGTCTATAAACAGATGGTCTTTTAAGGAGACTTTTAAAAATCTGATTCCTAATCCAGCTTTGTCTTCCGAGCGTTTTCAAATCAAAATTTCCATCTGAGTTGATTATCCTAAATGGTAATTGAAGACAAAGTTTACTGACTTTCTTAAGTGGGTGGATACCATTATCTGGCATTTTCCAGATGGTTTTTGATCTCGTGGTATTTGGGAATATAGAATTTTTAGGAGGCTTTCTCTTCCCTTGGGCAGGTTTTATGCCAGAGACATTTAAAAAGACCAATTATTATTATTATTATTACTAAACTTAAGCAACAATTATAACACCCCAACTTTCTTACTTTTCCTTACCCTCCACAAATTGCTTTGCTTTTTTTTAAGTTATATTTTCCTTCTAAAACTACATGTTGGGGCTAGGAGTAAGGCTATCAGTATCTTTTGACTCCTTTCAGCAATGTGACCTCCAATTAAATATCTGTTTATAGTAAAACACACACAGGTAAACATCAAGGACCATTTTAGGACAGAGATTCTTTTCAAGGTTTGAAATATGTTTCTTTTTAAAGGACTATGACACAAATATTGTAATAAAAATATCCTGTGTTCCAACGAATACAGAGACTTATTTCAGTCACATGGAACAGTAAAACACTGTATTGGCAAAATAATCAGCAGTATTTTCAGTACATGGTCAAAATCTGTTAGAACCTTCATGGGTTTTTTTTTTTTTTCCCCCTTGGTGAATTTCGCATCTACTGGTCTTTTTGGTTTTCTTTGATTCTTTCTAATGTGGCTCTTTGAAGTGATTCAAAATTAAACAGTAGCTACTTTTCTCGGGAAATTCATCATGTTATGTTCAGGGTTCCAGAGGAGTTAATGATGCAGAAAAAGTCCTGTAAAACATCTTTCTAAAAGAAGTCCTTCTCTTGCAGGCTTCCCACTTACTGGCCTCCTGTACCATTTGCAGTGAATTGGAACTCTGTTATTTATTTATTTTTCAAATACCACCTCTAACTTAATTTAATGTGGGATGTGTTTCTGCAGAAGCGTACAGCACCATGTGCTGTCCGAACAAAGCAGTGTCATTTACGGATCTGTCATAGGGAAGGTCAAAGAAAATATCCTTGTATAATTTGGGAAGTCAAAAGGCCACATTCATGATTCTTAAATACCGATCAATTGTTCTGCGGATACTCAGTAAGGGCACACATTCTTCTGGCAGTTTAGTGGTTGAAGACCTCAGCCGTTTTTTGAGGCATTCACAAAATAAATCTCAGATGCTCTTACCCGTTCAGCGCTCATTAGAACTGGGCAGTTTTTCTCACTTTCTTCCCAGGTTGCTTTTAAGGGAATGTGTGAGAAACTTGGCAAAAAGTCCTCTGTTCCCCTCAGTTCACAGGTCATGTGCTGTATTTCAGTTCTCTTTATTAGACCTTTCAACACACAGATGAAAGAATCTTCCAGCTGAACCTTTTAAGAACCTGAGGGCTTTTGGATTTAAACCCATCGAAAAATATCAGGTCTCCAATTTCATCGATACTATTAGGGCTCAGAACACTGAAACCTCCTTCCACAGGGAGTGAAAGAACAGTGGATCCTAAAATTGGTTCACAATTATATGGTCCATTGAAGTCAACAAAGGTCACAGGGCTGAATGGAAAACATTAGACTTATATCAGTCCCGAAATAGGCCCACGTGCTGGTGTCACTCTTAGCCCCAGCTGCCCGTGGGTGTCACTTTCATGAAAATCCAGTGTCAGAATAACCTCTATGATAGTTTTCTCTTCCACTTTGCTCCAGAGCTTCGACTCGAATATTTTGAAGAAGGAAATCATGCAGGAACTTGTAAAGTTCCTCATAGATATTAGATAAAGAGGCGCTGAAGGTTAAGGGAGTAGACTGGATAAACATTTGACATAGTGGTTCCAGAAAATTCTGTTTAGGCCCTGAGGGATGCCATTGACTTTAAAACATATTCCTCTTGATCATTTACCCTCCTCCTCTGTTATGTTTTTCAGTTCTCACATACAGTATTTCATTTATTCCTCACAACGGTCTCTTCTGTGAGTTGGTCTGAGAAAGCCCCACTTGCCTGGCTTCTTATTGGGTAACAGGAGCCAGGAGGAAGTTGAAGGCTACCTAAGGCTGCACAGAGCCCTCCTTTAAACCATTTGACTTTGTACAAAATCATGAACATTACATTTAATTACATAGATGCTGAATTCTCTGATACAGTTTAGAAGTTTCCTTCTTTACGAACTCACCTAAAATGATGAGAGTTGGATTTCTTAAATTAAAACTGTAAAAAATCTTGCGATTGTGTAAATATTTTGTGTAAATATTGTGTAAATATTTTGATTTTAAAGTAACACTTCACTGTCTCTCCCCCATTATCCTAGAGGCGTTTGCCTGTTAGGATGGGGGTAATTTTACGAGGTCGGCTTTGTGATTTGGGACTTTTACTGTGATGGGGAATGAGAAATAGGGAGGCTGTTTTGGAGGAAAGAGAAGATGTATTTATAGATAGAAAACCTGCATTCTCATGTCAGCACACTCCTTTCTACACTGATGACCTTGGACAAATTACTTCATCTTCTGGAGACTTAATTTCCTCTCTACAGAGTTCAACAGGGTTGTTATGGGGTCAGATAAGATTAATGTGTGTGAAAATACCTTGGTAATAATTCAGTGTTATATTCCCATAAAGAGGCGTTATTCAAATTGATACCATTTATCACTGCAGGACTGTCAGGTGCTAGGATAGTTCTAGGTTTTATGTAAATAGAAGGGTAACCAAGACAGAGTGCCCTGCCCTCCAGGAGGTTTTGTTTTTGTGAGTGTTCTGGATACCACCCAACCAGTAAAGTGTCTGGTGGTCCTCTACATCACTCCCTCATTTCATTTCATGGTGCATGATCTTCTTCCGTGGTGAGTTTGGGCACAAGGGCCAAGCTTTCCTTCCTTGACAGCTTGGCTTGACATTGGAAACTGAATTTATCACAGATGGATTCCACTGGGGATCTTTTGGGAAGGAACCGTCAACATTCCCTGAAGTAAGGTTGTTTCTTTTTGGATGGCTTTATACTTTAGCCATCCAAATGAACCTTTTGCAAAAACACAGTCATTACTAGAATATATGATGATTTTTCGGACTTATGTTTTGCAAAATAAGGCAGGCCAGTGCAAAAGACTGTCAGTAGTTTGGAAGCCTCCTGAGCCCATTACCAATAAATGGCCTCATTTATTAAGAAACAACACAGTCTCCAAAGCTTGGCCTTATTTTGACTTGTGAGTGTCCCAAAGCCCTTGTGGGACAGTTCTTTACAACTTATTTCTTCATATTTTGTTCAGTTGTATTTTTATAATTGTCAAATCGGAGACACTTTTAATTTTAAATGTTCCGAGAGTTGAGCATGTTTATTTTACTTCCCTGATTTGTATACATGTAGGCCTTTGTAAGGGTTAAGGTTTAATTGTTTTAAAGTTACTTAATTGAAGCCTGCAGAAAACACACATATGTGAAGTGTGTATTTATAAAACATATGATTAGGTCATGATTCTTGATCAGAAGAGAATATTCCTATCAGTGATTTGAATGTATGACAGTCTGGATCTAACAGTGTTCTTTTTAGTTCTGGATTTTCTATTTGCCAGAGTTCTGATCCTTGCTTTTTTCTTTTTTAAGTTGATTAGCATTTTAGTAGTACCTTGTAAAGGGCCTGGCCACAGAACTATATTTTTACATGACAAATTATTTTCATAGTTTGAAAAAATTAGTCTGAATACCTTTTGTTCTGGCAGTGCCAAATGATGTAATCTTTGAAGAAATGATGTTTGCTGCTACTCTGAAGAGTTCTGCTAACAACATGAGAAGAACCTGTGGGTACATATGGGGGAGGTAGTATATGTTTGTGTGCGTCTTTGAAATGCACAAACAAATCTAAGGCTTAGATACTATGGGATGGGAGTATTACTTTACCCTTATGCTAGGGGGTGCTAATTTAGCCCAGATGTCCCTGATATAATAGAACAATGAGATAACCCAACTTATTTTT
Organism: Physeter macrocephalus; assembly: GCF_002837175.3. Taxonomy (NCBI): domain Eukaryota; kingdom Metazoa; phylum Chordata; class Mammalia; order Artiodactyla; family Physeteridae; genus Physeter; species Physeter macrocephalus. The sequence continues at coordinate 165,089,477 of NC_041224.1, forward strand.
GGTTGGAGCTTTTCACTTCCAAATAGGTCCTAGGGAAACTCTAAATAGATAAACACACACATTGTAACGAGGGACTATACTTTTGTGTGAATGGCGTGGTACTTATGAGGAGATATTATTCTTGTAGAGGCAGAAGGTATACATCCGACGATGAAGAAAGCTTTTTCATACATTCAGGAGATGACTTTTGCCACTTACCACGTACCAGGCATGGAGTAAGACTGGAGAGGCAAACATTGGTAATGCAGGATCCCTCCACAGAGGCAACCCAGGCTGGTGAGGAGAGAGGAAGACATAAAACCTATCTGCATGGCAGTTTCATCCATGATTGAAGACAGTGCCAGGAGCACAGAGTATTAATGAAAAGAGCTTTACATTTGGAGAGAGAGTCTCGGGTTCTAATGCTGCCTTTGTCCCTTGTTAATTATGTAAACTTGGGCACACCTTAAAAATATCTTTTAGTCTTTGTCTCCTCAAGTGGAAAAATGGAAGGAAATTCTTTCTAGTCACAGAGCTGTTCTTCTGAGGATTGAGATAATTATATAAAATGTCTGCCTGTCTGGCACACAGTAGAGGCTTAATAAATGCTGACCGCAGATCCTTCTTTCTCTGAAATGATAATGATTCCATTTTGTTACTCTCCCCCTCTACACATACCTCTGCATTGCCCTGGAATCCCGAAGAAGGCTTTTGACCCTTTGAACCGGTTCATTAACAGGATACAGCTTCTGCAAAAGACAATTTCGTTATTTATGCACGTAACAGAGCATGAGGGGACAGCAAAGGAAAGCGCTCTCCACATAGTGGCAGGATGGGCTCATGGCTAGTGGGATACAGTGTGGGCTGATGGTGTGAGAGGGCACAGAGGGAAGGGACGGAGGGCAGAAAAGAGGCCTCATTGTGGGGAATCAGAAGCTGGTGTCAGCTGGGTCCTGCCTGACTTGCAATGTTTTTGGTCATTGAAAGCATAGCCTTTGGCACCCCGCCCCCCCATTCATCTCCCTGCCCCTTTCCAGGGGGACAGTACCTGCAGCTTGCAACAACCCCCATGTCTAGACTGTGACCCTGGACACAGTGAGCCGAGGTTATGATGCCTCTGCTAGTCTATGGAGATTTTTTTTATCAGAATGCATTTTAAACACTTGCTTCACACAATCCATCTCGCACATGACTCTTGGCAGAGTCAAGAAGATATTTTATTGTAGAGGATTAACATGTAAATCATTGCTCTGTTTATATAATGCTTATTCTGTGCTTACAGAATGATTATACCTTGCTTGTATAATGGTAGATGCTCGAATCAGAATGATGCTCTTGGGTTATCATTTCCGTGTGGAAGGATTTCTTTCAGAAAGCCATTTTCAATTAATTTAAGTAAAGGAGCTTCTTACTGCTTCTGTGTGAGACACTCCTGAAAAGCGCTCAAAGGCACTGGTCAAATACACAGCGCTGGGGTTATTTTTCATTTCATTATGATTACATGTATATATAGTATAATCTTTGCATTCTACTGAGCAGCTGAGACTTGGTTCTTTTTTCTTAGCACGATGAATCTGTGTATTGATGTAGGAAGGTTATATTTAAGAAGATGTTAGGGGGCTTCCCTGGTGGCGCAGTGGTTGCGCGTCCGCCTGCCCATGCAGGGGAACCGGGTTCGCGCCCCGGTCTGGGAGGATCCCACATGCCGCGGAGCGGCTGGGCCCGTGAGCCATGGCCGCTGAGCCTGCGCGTCCGGAGCCTGTGCTCCGCAACGGGAGAGGCCACAACAGAGGGAGGCCCGCATACCACAAAAAAAAAAAAAAAAAAAAAAAAAAAAAGAAGATGTTAGGAACCCCCAGCTTCCAAGTTTGGAAACACAGAAGGTTTTCCTGTTAAAATCACATCATATATATGCAACACATATACATACAATCAATCACATTGGAGAAGAGAAGCAGGCACTAGAGTGTATTCTGCAAGCTCTTCACTTCTTAGTAAGTAGCTTTAGAACCAACATTCCGCCCAGCGTAAAACAATAAGACCTTGTTTTGCTTCTTTAGAACATGTAAGAGAGATTAAAATTCTTTGGGAAATGGTTGAAAATATATATTTTTTTTTACCCGAATAGGTAAGGAACCAGTCAAATAGTGCTGACAGCAATGGAATGTAAAGCTCAATTCTCATAATCTCTGAATCCCAAAGGAATGCAAGGCAGACATCCATTCAAGTCACAAGTTTATAACTGGGGATTTGATTTTACCATGTGCCAGGCACCATGCTAAGTTTTGTTCTGAGCATTTGGGATACTCTTTCAAAGAAGACCTCATCCCTCCTCCCCAGGAAATCTAATGGATTGACCTAGAGTTGCCCTTTTCCAAACTAGACTCATCCATCTGAATGAACTGGTTAAAAAACTGGAGGAGCTGGTTAAAAATCCATGTTTCTGGGCCTGAGGCCTGGAGACCCCGATATTTTAAGTCTGTGATGAAGCCTGGGAATGTGGATGTTCAAAAGTTCCTGGGATTGGAGATCACTCACTGATCATTTTTAGAATTTTTTCCGACCCAGAGACTCAGTGGTTTTATAGTTGTCTGGTTTAGAGTAACTTGTGAATTTCTGAAAGTATTTTTCCCATATATTTTGCCACATAGGAAATATTGCTCCATTTAACCCAACTCTTCTAGGGGAACCTTCTGAGGGACCAGATGTCAGGGCTGGTTTCTCTCTTGGTAGCCACAGTCTCCTGTGTGGTTTCTCCACCATCTGTCTGTACCATTCTTGGTGTCCCCAGAGTTAATCCCCTAAGAAAGCAAATCACATTGCATTACTAGTCCTATGACTTGGATTTCCTGTCCCCCTGGATAAAGCCCATCCAAACTTGTTATCATGACACATGAGATCCATGACAATCTGGGTCCCAAGCATCACTCAGACCTCATTCTCCAGCACCCATCCTCAGCACCCACGCTCCAAAGATGGTAAGGCCTCTTGATAGTTAGCCTTCCCCATGCTGTTTACACTTTACATAGAATATTACCTGCTCACTCTCCATTTGGCAAACTCTTTTCCTTTAAGACACACAGGAATGACACATTCCCTCCCAGTCAAAATTAGTCATTACTTTCTCTGGGCTTCTAGAGCATTTTGTTTGTCACCTTATTAGTTCCCTGTTGGTGTTGTATGTATTGTAATGTGTCTGTTCACGTGTCTATCTCTCCCAGTAGACCCAAAAACCTTGGCTCATTCATCCCGTCTCCCTGGTACTAACAATAGTGCTCAATGCCCCAGGTTCTGCATAAATGTAATTGAATGAATAAGTATATAATTGTGCTGGACAATTCTGGAAAACAAGAAGATTCATAATCTAGTGACAGGGGCTGCTTCCTCAGAAGTGCTTTCCATGCCTATAGATTGGTGGCTCAGTGGGGAAAAAATACAACCACCACCATTCTGCCTTACTGTAAGAAGGTTTGTCAGGCAAAAGCCTTTTGGTTAACCCAACCCTGATCAGCATCAAGCTCTCCAAACCTCACATGAGGCAATTTCAAATGCCACACTCGAATATCTGTTTAGAGAAGGAATAATTTTGCTTGATGAAGTATCTCTCTTGGCACCGAGTAAAACCATCAGTTAAGTAGATGTTCACGCAGATGTGGTTTCCACAAAATGAGAAATTTAACTTATAGTGTTAACTTTGTGTCTCTTTCCGGGCAGAATTCAAGAGAGCAAAGCAAAGAACTTGTGACAGTGCTGTGCATTTGCCCTCTTTTTCATGTTGTTGCTCTTCGTTTTTGTTTTGTTTATTTTATCGTAGGCACATTATTTCCTGATGGCGATATCTGAGGAATGAGGGCCCTCCAAAGAGGAGAAAAGAAGACTAGGAATCATAGATCCTTAGTCACTCTGTCTCCACAAAGCAGGATCCACCCTAGTCCTCATGATTTGCACATTGAATGCAGCAAAGCACATGCAAAGGTTGCAACAGATTCTAAACTTGCATGGTTTAATGTGATCACGGTAGTGACAGAAGTTGGACTTCAGGTCCTTCTTGTTGGCCAAGAGACAATTCTAACACCTTGCTGCTTTTATGGTAGACTATCGCTTGATGGACAGAGAGGACTTGTTTGCAGGTGGGGGTGGTGTATGCACATATAAACACACTCTGTTCCCTCCTCCCCCTTTTTTAGCAAACTTTTCAGTAGCTAAAAGAGTAGAAGATAGTGGAGCACATTTTGACATGCCCACACCTTAACCCTTGGTCCCCTCTGGGCTGTCTATATACTGGCAACACTTTCCATGCCAATAGGCGACCCATGGATGACCTGAGATGACTTTTGATAAAGTACTCTGCTTGAGTTCTCGGGGCTAATCACCCTGCCCCCCCCTCCCCCGCCACAAGGATCTTACAGGGTTAATTTATGGGGCTGTTTAGAAACAATACGCTTTCCTGATTCTTGAATCATGCTGGGTATCAGTAAGGCCACATGCTCGTCTAGGGGGATTACTACTACTACTAATAGTAGTAGTAATAATAATTAACAGCAGTGATTGTATTGATTATACAATTCATTTAGGATGCTTATGCAGTTCATGTATATTATCATGTTTAAATATTCACAAAAACCCTGTATAAGAGGTTCTGTTTAGAAATACTGCTAATAACCCCAGTTTACACACAGGGAAACTGAAGTAGAGCAAATTGCGTCAGGTTGCTTATCTTATTTTGTAACTGCAGTTAATTAGTTTTATAGGATAGGTGAGCACTGGGTAATTTCCGAAATCCACTCTAAATTTATTTTTCCGTGCCTTAAAATCAAATTCCGGGATGATTGTTCACTGTCCTCTAGGCAGCATGTGGTCCAGCTTTCCATATTCGACTTTTTAATAGGTAACTGTCTAAGAAGTAATTATTTGCTCTTTGCCATTTTTGAGTGAAAGCAGTTCTTGGGTCTGTCCATGCATTTCTATAAAATGGGAAGAGAGAAGAGTCATTAATTAGAAGATAAAGTGTGACAACTTCTAGCATGTTTTCAGTACTAATCAAAGTCTGTGGTAAGTACCTAGTGATTAAGGAGTCGGTTTTCGGAGAGCAGACTCTCCATTTCTTGTCTTTACCCTTTTACCAGCACTACTAATAAATAATTAGATGGACTGATTTGAGATGCACCTCTTTTTCCCTGTGGGGGTGATAATGGACAGTGGAATGGCCAAAGGGCAGATAATAACATAGAGCGAGAGGTTTCTGAGAGAGCCTGGAAATGACTGACAATTGACCGTACTATGAATAGATCAGATTCTCTCCTTTTCTAAATCTATGTGATTGCTCAGGTGGTAGACCCTGTTGGGTGAAAAAATGACCCAGAGATGGTCTGGGAAAGGCTGTTGCATGTTGATAATTTGAACATAAGCCCAGTGCTTACAGGTCGTCACCCAGTTGAATTTGATTTTTGACCATCCCTCTTTCTTCACCCTTTCTGCTGATGCCGTCATCTCTGCATGTATTTTCGTTGCATTTTATGAATTTGCAATTATTTGTCCTTCCTAGTTCTGTATACATATTCTTAATTCTGTCTAAATTAAGTGATCCATTGCTTAATTCTTTCATTTCCCTGTAGGCAGCTAGACCATGGCTGCTGTTGTTTCTATGTTCTTTTGTCACCACATGCCCATCATCTGTCATGAGACTTCTGTGGATGGGGTGGCATAAGACGATTTCTAAGTTGGGTCAGTTTGGACAGGCTCGTGGATGGGGCAGTGTATGGAAGCACGCTCTGCCCACGTGTGGTAGCCATTTGATAAGCGGCTCCCCAGCTCCAGGGCCACATGCAAACACCAGCTCTGTTGGCCCTCTGGTGAATTCTGTGTTATTTCTGTCTATGGCAGAAATTTTACCTAATGCTTTGTGTCCACTATCTGTGAGCTCATTTAAGGTGAAGCCCTTGCCCAACAAATGTTTGAGGAGCTAAATTGAACCAAAGCATTTGCTCTCTGCAGTCTGCAGCTGAGAAGTAATCAGGCCACGTGGAAGAAACTGAAACATACCAGTGTCAGTCTTGCTGGAAATGGCTGCCTGGTCTCTTTGGACCATGCGCAGACCTATAAAGGATCAGCCTGCGACCCAGGGTCACTCTTCCCTCTCCACTCAGAGTGGTGAACTCACTTGGATTTTGTTGGAATTCAATGTCGGTATGTCATTTTAAACAAAGTCTCACTCTGTTTAATTCATATGTCTTTATTAAACAAGATCCGCTGTCTAGAACCACTGCTTTGAGTCATCTTTGATTACTCCCTTTCACTCACTTTCAACTGTTCTGTCACTAGTTTTATGCATCTTTCAAAAATTCTGTCCTAAAAAAAAAAAAAAAAAAATTCTGTCCTTCTTGCCCTTTCACTTTGGCTGCATTGCAGGTAAACCCAGGTGTTCTTTCCTCCCCTGACTTGCACACCACAGCTGCTCTTCCTCATTTTCAGGTGGATGCTACTGCTTTCCATTATTCACAGGGTCAAGGCTAAACTTTTAAGCTTGACACTCAAGGCCATTCTTTCCGTGGCTTTCCTTTATCTTCCCAAAGAAAGTTAGTCTTCTCTTCTGAACTAAATGTAGGGTGAGCCCTCACTTTTATCTTTATAATAGTCTCATTGTGGTGTAAAATTTTACCTGGCGCTTTGTGTCCACTGTCTGTGAGCTCCTTTAGGGAGAAGGCCATGCCCAGTAAATGTTTGAGGAGCTCCATTGAACTCAGGTATCTGACTCCAACCTACCTCTGAAACTTATAGCACCAGTCTCTATCTCCATCAACATATACTACTTCCCATCATTTTCAATACTGAGCAAATTAATATTAACAGAAGTTTGCAGAAATAACTCATGCATTTGAATTTCAAAGTTATCTAATAGAAGCTTCCCTTGTTCCCTCTGTGGAACACTTTGTCAAAGCAGTGCACTCTTGCTTTGAAAACAGGAAGGTAGAACATTCCAACAGCACCATGAACCCTCTGTTTATATTTGTAAAATCTGTAGTCTTTCCAGACCTCTAAGCAAGAGCAAATAGAAATAATCAGAGGCATTAGACTTGATTATGTTGAGCTGGATTCTTATAACTGAGGCTGGATAGCCAAAATTAGTGGTGTGATGGTTTATACTGAAAGAGATGCTTGCAATATTGCAGAACCACAGACTGCAGCTTGCTGGAATCTTTGAAGACATCTGGATGTTTTGAAAAATGCAACGATCACATGCTTTTTATTATCTCCATAATTGTATTCTTTCAAAAAGGGAGCTGCATAACGACAGAGGGTGGGTGTAGTGGGAAGGCCATGGAGTTTGCATTCACATGGATGGCTTTGAATCTGGTTCTGCCGCAACTAGCTAGAGTAACTTGAGCGTGTTTCTTCACCTTGGGTCTACTTCCTCCATTTGTAAATGGAGGAAAAATAATATGCATCTCACAGGATCACTGTGACAAATAGATTAGGTGATGCCTGACACACATCAAGTACTAGTAAGCCTTAGCTCTCCTTCCTTTTGCACTCCAGCTTGGAATAATATGAGTGCTGTGGTTTATAAATGGCTATTTTTTTCCTACATAGATAAGGCAGTTCTGTAATACTATGTCACTGTTTCCCTAAAGGATCTCTCTGTGGGGCAACACTGCCTCTTGCCCAATTTCTCCATAACAGTATTTATGTCTGGGGTCCAGAAGAGGAAATGATATCTTAGAAATAGTTATCACTCTGTCTCAATTAGGACACTCACTGTTGAAGAACTCTTAAACACACTTTGCTTCTGGGAAAAAAAGAAATCTCTCCAGCAGTCTTATCACCTCAAAAACAGTGAGTATCATGGATTATTAGAAAGGAATTACTCAAAGAGAGCGCTCTTAAAAACAACTGCCCGCCAAGGAGTCTGGCTTATCAACAGGCAAAAAAAGAATTTTTCTACTAAATTTTAGCTTGTCACTATAAACATGAAAATGGCAATACTCATAATATATTCTGTGGGGACGATGCAATGAGTGTTTCCACTAGGTGAAATTCTCAAGTAAGAGCTTCTAAGAATGAACATTAACTCTTCAAGAACCCTAGGGAATGTCTATTAGGAAATAAGTAAACAGCAAAATGAAAGCTATTACAAAGAGGGAAGCAAAACAGGCAAATCTAGTAAATAATTTTATTGTGGACCACATTGTGGAAAATATGATGGGATGTGAGGCACATTTCATTTAGCATGAATGACCAATGTGATTATAATTGGCTAATGAATATGTTTTCTTTTTCAGCATAATATTAGTGTCATCCAGAGTTATGAAGGTGTTTTTCATATCAAAACCCCACAGCCATGAGAAATTATATTCGTAGACTTATTTTCTGGTAAAAAGTCAATGTTGTTTCAGCTTCACTTAGATTTCAGTTTAAAGGCTTGTCTGCAGTCTGAAAACACATGTTAGCAGATAAAGAAGGATCTATACCACATGACTTTATTTTTTACCCCTATAAACCAATATCAGAGCTTATCCTTGATTGTGTTTTTCTTTGTGTGGAAATCTTGATCTTCTTGTATAAAATACTTCGGAAGTTTGGAAGGGATCTCATGGGAGAATTGTAGTATTTCCTTCATTAGCGATTTTTCAGATAACATGAATAATTATCCTGATGGTTTAGCTTAAATTTGGTCTCCGATGACAGGCATGCAAGCAAGCTGTCTTGTCACTGCCCACTCTCGTTTCATGATTCTTTATTTCTAGATCATTAATGGGATTTCTATGAAAATATATAGCAAATAGAATCCTGAAGAGATGAGTATTCAGATGATTATTAGTCCTTAAGTGACAGAGAGACTTGTAAATAATGGAACGTCGAGAGAAATCTCTAATTTCATTTAATGGTAGCTTGGCTGTGATTGTGATTCCACCTTTTTACCAGGACTCCTAACAAGAAGATGAAAGGATTGCAACTTCAAGTCCCATATTTCTTTTGCTCTTCAAGATTTAGAGCACGCTGCTGATGGAGGAGTGCTAGCTGGTATCTGTGAAATGTGCTGAACAGGACCATTAGGCCATAATTGAAGTGATATAAGAAACAGGATTGTTTGGAAAAATTAGGAAATGGAGGTAGACTGGAAGCTTAAGAGGAGCACGGACATGCTGCTGGTAGAGATAACTTTCTAGAACCTCCTTTTCTGCCTACAGTAGCTCTTAGCCTTCTCCAATGGAGAGTAATTGAGAATTCATTAAAAAATGCAGTGTTTGCTTTTTTTTCATATCACTCTATGATTTAATTCTCTGGAGCCCAAGTGATAGCAATAGGTGCTCCCATGTCACCTCTGCTTGTCCTGTTCAACGGGAGGGGTTGGGAGGGGTAGTACCTTGTGGTCATCGGCACATCCAAACTTGACTCCAGGTAGAGGGAATGTCAAGGACAGCATGGTTGTTCAGTGTTAGTATTAGGTGGGCCTGAGTTTGAATACCAGCTCTATTACTACCTAACTGTGACACTTTGGGCAAATTATAAATTTTATCTCAACCTCTTGTATAAAGTGAAGACATTAATATTTTATAGAGTTCTTATAAAGATTAAGTGAAATAAACTATGCAAAATATTATGCCTAGTAGGATCTTAGCATATTGTTAGTTTTCGGTGTGTTTGGCTAATTACCACTGTATCTTAAGTTCTTGAATGAATGGATGGATGAGTTCATGCATGGATGATTTATATGTATGTTCTGCCTTGAAATCCCTAAAAGATTCATTTTATTTAGGATTGCAGTGGACCCTAATGGAATAACTAAAGATTTAATTTAATTATTGCTGGAGAGAAAGCGTGGCATGAAATGGAAACATGAAGATGGGAACTGTTTTTTGTAATCCTTTCCATTTTTGTAATTCCTATTTCTTTTATTTCCTAAAGCTTTCAGTTTGGTTATATCATTTTACTTTCCTATCTCCTGTAGTAGGTGGGGTGTGTACAATTATCACTATCTCAAAGATTCCCAGAGAGGAAGATGAAATGGGGAAGGTCATGTCCATTTCTGTTTTGTATAGCTATGTACCAAATAGTCATCTTATCAACAATTGGTGCCATGAGCTGGACTGGACAAGCAGTGTGGGATCATCAAAAGATCAATAGGCTAGTGGGCAGATGTTCTGAATTCTAGTTTTTGTGCTGTCTCTAAAAAAATCTTTGATCTCTGTCAAATTTCTCAACTGTCTTGAGCCTCAGTTCCTTCATTTGTTTAAGACTGGACAGTTCCCGTAATTCTTTAATTCTCAGAATCTAGGGAGCCAGCATTAGTGGTTAGAAGCTAGGCTCTGCTTGGGCTTGTAGCTGCCTTCACTACTTCACAGCTCTGGCACCCTGGCAAGGTACTTAATCTCTATAAGCCTCACCTTTCTCATCTGTGCAGTGGGGACAGCAAAATTAAAACGTCCTTTAAAAAGTTGCCATGAGAATAAAAAACAAGGTCCTACTGTATAGCACAGGGAACAATATTCAATATCCCATGATAAACCGTAATGGAAAGGAATATGAAAAAGAATGTATGTATAACTGAATCACTTAGCTGCACAGCAGAAATCAACAGAACATTGTAAATCAACTATATTTCAGTAAAATAAATTTTAAAAAAAGAAAAAAAACCAAAACCCCAAAACCAAAAATAAACCAAAGAAAAATCATGTTAATAAAAAAATGAAAATAAATATATAAGTAATCGAAATAAATGTGAGTAGATTTAATTCACACATTAGTTAGAGATTCTCAGATTTGATAAAGGAAATAAATGGGTATTATGCTATTTAGAAGAGACATCTCACCCCTATTAAAAAACTATACCTGAAGTTCTAAAATAAAAGAATAGAAGATTATACCACACAAAGAGAAATTAAACAAAGCAAACAAATAAACAACAAAAACTCCACCATCAACAACAACAACAGTAAAACAGAAAGATGCCAAAGAAAAAGAAATTGATAAAGCAGTAGCAACAACCAATAACTAAAAAACAAACGAAACACTTAAGAATTATAGAAAGGAAAATGTAAATCATGTATAATGCCAAATACTGGTAATGATCATCACTATTATTATCTCCATAAGTTTTTCCAAATTTGGAATTCTATTAAATATTTTTTTATTTTTAAAAAAACAAGTTGCCATAAGGATTAAATGCATGCCGAGCATTTAGCATAGTATCCAGTGCAGTTATGTGCTCAATAAATATTAACAAGTCTTCCAACATGACTTATTCCAAAAAAAGGTAAGGCAAGCATCACTGATGTTTTGGAAAAGAAATAGACGTTAATGTGTCCCTGTATTACTGACCCAACAGCCCAAGTCATGCCCTTCGAAGCTACCAAGGGCAGATGATCACAGAAGAACATCCCACAGGCCTCTTCCGTGAGAGGTGTGGTCCCTCTCGTTCCCTCTAGGAGCTCAGCCAGTGTTTCATGAAGATACTGTTGATGATTCTGCCACAGCATGGAATTTCCTGGTGTAGACAGGTAAGACACGGAGACCTTTCAGTTTATGGAGCGATTAAGAAGGCTGATCGTGAAACCTTTGATGTGAAGAAGTGATTCCAGAAATCCTTCCAAGAGACCTGCACTGCTGTAACTAATGAGTCTTGTTGCTCATGTATCTGATGCTTCTGCCCCTGCATTATTTCTCTGAAAAATTTACCAGCCTAACCTCTAGGTCTAGTTTTAGAAGACCGTGGAGGAATGGCATTTCTGGATGCAGTGCTCAGGCTAGGACTCTCACATTAAATTTTAACTAGGGGATTTTTTGTAAATTAAATACTTTCAGACACAATAGATAGTGAATAAGGCAGGGGACACTGAGAGAGCAGCCACCTTCCACCTGTTAGTTCTTTTCTTTTGATTCAAGTAAGATTTTACAGGTATCTGCGTTGGTCTTTGTTATGAAATGCACACCTGTTCTCCTTTGCAGCATTGAGACAGAGCAAAAGGGTGCGGTGGATATTTTGCAGTGATAAAGGTTTACTGGCCACAAAACATAAAATCGGGATGAGATGTAATGATACAGTCTTCTTAAGGATGCAAACAGGGTATTTTGTAGTGGCCGACTTTTTCTTTCTTTTTTTTATAAATTTAATTAATTAATTAATTTATTTTTGGCTGTGTTGGGTCTCTGTTTCTGTGCGAGGGCTTTCTCTCGTTGAGGAGAGCAGGGGCCACTCTTCATCGCGGTGCGCGGGCCTCTCACTGTTGCGGCCTCTCTTGTTGCGGAGCACAGGTTCCAGATGCGCAGGCTCAGTAGTTGTGGCTCACGGGCCTAGCTGCTCCGCGGCATGCGGGATCCTCCCAGACCAGGGCTCGAACCCATGTCCCCTGCATTGGCAGGCAGATTCTCAACCACTGCGCCACCAGGGAAGCCCCTAGTGGCCGACTTTTAAACACTTGCCCCCAGTGATCCATTTGCTTTCTCTTCCTCTCCCTCAGTGGGCTCTGCCACTGGGACCATCTAAGGGTCCTTTCACCTTGTTGAACCCCTTGGGATGATGGCTGTCTGAATTACACTTTTATCCTCAGATTCCAGCACAGATCAGGGATATAGTAGGGTTTCAACGAATATTTGTGGTGGAAAGGAGTGAGAGAAAGGAGGGGGAAGGAAGGAAAGATTGAGGGAGAAGGTAAAAAGAAAGATGATTTCAGGACTTCCCTGGTGGTCCAGTGGTTAAGAATCCACCTTCCAATACAGGGGATGCAGGTTTGATCCCTGGTCGGGGAACTAAGGTCCCACGTGCCGTGGGGCAACTAAGCCCGCACGCCACGACTACTGAGCCCCTGCACTCTAGAGCCTGCGCGCCACAACTAGAGAGAAGCCCACGTGCCGCAACGAAGAGCCCGTTCATCGTAACAAAAGGTCCCGCATGCCTCAACGAAGATCCCGCATGCTGCAACCAAGACTGGATGCATCCTAATTAATTAAATAATTAATTAATTTTAAAAAAAGAAAGATGATCTCATGTTACCTTCACAGATGAGTATAAGTTTTGGTGGTGGTTCTGCATTGTAATTTTGGAAAAGGATAGAGCCTTTCTGCCCTACTGAAGACACGGCATAACAGAGGACCTTTGGAGTGCATTAAAACACAGCTCTGCCTATGTGCTTGACACAGTTATCCAAAAAACAGCATAGATTCAGTTTTATATTCATCAGCTTATAAGGTAGGGCAGATATTTTCAAATGTGATTTTGAGGGTTTCAACTGAAAGGAAAATCTCATCAGTAACGGAAAGCCAAGCCTCCCTTCTTGTTTTCATTCTTATGTAGAAGAAAGGGGGAAACATTTTATTTTTTTTTCTTTTTCAAAGAGCTGAACTTATTAGAGAGTTTCATTACTCTCTGCAAGACACCACAGGGCTTCCCTGGTGGCCCAGTGGTTGAGAGTCCACCTGCCGATGCAGGGGACACGGGTTCGTGTCCCGGTCCGGGAAGATCCCACATGCCGTGGAGCGGCTGGGCCCGTGAGCCATGGCCGCTGACCGTGAGCCATGGCCGCTGAGCCTGCGCGTCCGGAGCCTGTGCTCCGCAACGGGAGAGGCCGCAACAGTGAGAGACCCGCGTACCGCAAAAAAAAAAAAAAGACACCACATATTTTTAGGTAAAAAAAGATTCATGATTGAGCCAGCGATCAACAAGTACTTATTGAAGTCCCAAATACCAGAAAGTTCTAAGTGCTAGTTTAGTGTTCTTCCTGCAGGATTTAATAAACTGTCATCTTGCAAAAAAGACATTGTAGAAGATAAACATTTGTCAGTGAGCGATCACAGGGTGCGGACGCCTTTCCTGCAGAGTGGAAGTATTATGTGCTTCATTTCCTGATATATTAGTGTACCTAAGAAATACAGTCCAGGATGTATGACATTTTCATTTTTTTTTCAAAGCTTGCCAGTGGCATACAGATGACTCTGAGGTTTTATCAGACCACGTCTGTGTGGTTTGAATGTCTATTTTGAATCCTCCAACCCTTTTCCTTAACTGAATCCTGATGTTCTAGTTAGAGCTGACAATGAATTCTACTCACCTAATTGGGCCGAGACTCTTTCCCTCTTAAAATTGTGATATTTCTACTTGATCCATTATTTGTACAATTTAATTCATTAACTTTGACCAAACAATTAGGATTGTGAATATGAGTGTGGTGTTTAACTTATCTGAGGAATGGATAGGTTTGCCATTCCTTTCTGAATTTAAAAATAGAGAGGTGCTGCTATGAATTTCAGTCGACTCGGCCCAGTTAAGAGAACAATTCTACATCACTCCTGGATGCCTGCTAAGGTCTGATTCTGAGGTCCTTTTTCCCTGAAGGTGGTTTGTTGTCCTGCAGTCAGAGGTGGTGCTTGGTACCACGTCAGCTTCCCATGCCCTCACCCACTGGGTATAGAGCACACCTGCAGAACACACTGATGTGGATTAAAGACCTATAACATCATCTAATAATGCCTTTCTAATGGAGACAGGCATCATTCTGGTAATGCAGTTGTGGTCCTTAGAGACCACTTGGTATGCTAGTTTACTCTGTGTAAAAGCTATCTTTATTGAAAGGGAAGGAGAGAAAATCTAAGAGTGACGAGGTACTGAAGTCTTTTCACATCAGATTTCACAGTAGATTCAGATCTTGAGCTAAGGGGCCAAAGGAGGTTAGCAGCCCTAATAATCTTGCTGTACCTTCAGAAATGAACTAGTTGCTTTGTCAGAATATGACTAAATTCCTATGAGATGCTACAGGTGAGCAACATAGCTATTTCTTCCCGATCTAAAATCTTACAATGAATCTGGTAAGGAGAGAAGAAAATGGGAAGAACCCCAACTATTAAAAATTAGAAAAGTGATGACTAAAAACACTTTTAATAATTAGCAGGAGAAAGGGACTTCCCTGGTGGCGCAGTGGTTAATAATCCGCCTGCCAATGCAGGGGACATGGTTCGAGCCCTGGTCCGGGAAGATACCACATGCCGCAGAGCAACTAAGCCCATGCGCCACAACTACTGAGCCTGCGCTCTAGAGCCCGAGATCCACAACTACTGAGCCCACGTGCTGCAACTACTGAAGCCCGTGCACCTGGAGCCCGTGCTCCACAACAAAGAGAAGCCAGCGCAATGAGAAGCTTGTGCACCGCAACGGAGAGTAGCCGCCACTGGCCGCAACTAGAGAAAAGCCTGCGCGCAGCAACGAAAACCCAACACGGCCAAAAATAAATAAATAAATGAATAAATACATAAATAAATTAAAAAATAATTAGCAGAAGAAATAAGCATAAAGAAGTACGCATGTTTCTATTTTCTAGCAGTGAGATAATACAATATAGATAGAAGGCATATAATTAAGAAATTCACTATTAAGTTGATAAATTCAGTCTTGTGAATATAGAAGATTTGTACTCTCGTAAGACTGTCTGGAATATACGGTGATTCTCTTAAAATTAAAGCAGTAATAAGCAGTGCTGTCTGGACGTTCATAATTTTTTTAAGGCTTCATATCCTAGTGACAACTATATGGATTTCATCTGCAGTATTCGCCGTTCTAAAAGAATGCCCACTGGGTGGTTGAAAATTAGGTGTACATGGGTGTGTGCAGGGCACACTAATTTTATTGGTAAGAGCTTAATTTCAGATATTTAACTTACCTTTTGACAAGCTCTAGCCTACATCCCAAATACCCTGCTTTCTTTCCCTAAATTCACCTACAGGTAGTGCTCTATTAATTTTAAAAAGTTAGTGATAAAATTCTGTTGCTAAAAATAGTGTAGCTTTAAAGGAATCATAGCCTGAGCTTGGTCTGAGGACCACACATGTCCCTTGGAGAAAATCCACTTTCGACCCGGCAAGTTGCGTATGTTCTATACTGCAGGGGCGCGCCAAGGCTTAGAGGCAGTTGTAGGAAATGATTAAGCTAGCGCTGGAGGCGGGCTCCGTAGGGCTCAGATCCCTCCTCGTCATTGCACTTGGTTGCCTTAGGTAAGTTACTTGTCTCTCCGGGCCTTAGTTTTCTCAACTAGAGCATGGAGATAATGTCTACCGCGTAAAGGTGTTGGGAGGATTAAATGAATTAATACTGTGTGCTCGGAACAGTGCCTGGCATGTAGTACATGCATATTAAAGTAATAACTATGACTATTATAAATAACGCCTTACTAGCACAATTTCTCTACCTTTTATAATTGATCTAGTAAAAGACTTTGTGAACTCTTCCTGTTTTCTAAGTGATAAACCCCTTCAAAAAACACAGACCCTCTTACTTGATGGGAGGCTTAAATTCATAACTAATTTAGAGTGTTCTTTTTTAAAGCATTTTTATGAGATAGCTCTGTTACTAGTTTGCTGATTCTTTGAGAGCAAGGTTCATATCATATTTATCTTAAAATACCTCCACAGCTCCTAACTGAATATTGAATGAAGTGATGGATAAATTTGCTTAAATGATTTCTTCCTTAAGTTTACCGCATTATGACTATGAGGTATTATTAGTAGGGTACCTGGATTTTCAAAAAGGAGATGGGCTAGTTAACATCCCTACACAAACCCAGAAAGTATAAAAATAAAAGCAAAACATAAAAGACACTTCTAGAACTAAATTGTGTATAACACAAGCTCATATTAGAAGGAAAATGGTGATTATAGAAATAGTGAACCTGGAATCCTTCTTAGGAAATAAAGCACATGATGGAATTTTGTAGACAGTATCTCTTACTGTGTTCTAAGTACAGACCATAAGAATAATGAAGCCTCCGTGTAGTCTGTTTTGCTCTTGGAAGGTGTATGTCTTCTGCGTGTGTGTGTATGTTTTCAGTTGGGTTATGATTTTGTCATTTTGTAAGCAGAGCAAGAGGCAAGGGGCTCTCCTTTGCCCCCAGAGTTATATTCAGGTCTTTTAGGGAATTAGTGTGCTCACCCTAAAACGTATGTCCTTGCTTCAAAAATTAATTTAAAAAGTAAGTAAATGAGAACAAACAGAGAAAACAAGCTGGGTGGGTGGAGGGAGGGGATTGGAGTCATGGGAATGGGCAGGTGCTTAGCTGATTTAAAATGAGAAGTAAAGCAACGGCCGACGTTCCTGGATAAATGTCGATATGCATTATTAAATGAAACAGTAGTAAAATATAGACTGTCAGAAGCATTTGTCTTCTAGAGACATGGGGAGAATTGAAATGCACTTTTGAAGGAGAAGTCTTTTTCAGTGCTTCTTCAGTCATTTTCTGCTTGAAGCTTTAATTACAGTGCTTCTTGCTACCTAATGCTTTCAGTTTAAAATCACATCACAAAACAGAGGGGAAGATGCAGTTGCTCAGATGAACAGCAGCTGTAGCATCAGTGTCAAGGTGTTTATTCACCAGGGAGTTCCCGCTACATGATTCCCTTCCAGATCAACATTTTGTTTTTCAAATCCTTTTGCGTCATGCATATTGGTTAGTGTTTCTTTAGAGTGATCGTGAGATGCTGTTATTGCCAGAGCAGTTAATAACCTTTAGGTAATAAGGTAATCTGAAGTAAAGGAACTAGTTATTCCCATCGCTTTCTCTGGATCTGGTAATGTGGGTGGCTAGTGGCTTCCTAACAGTTTAGTGTCCTCATCAAAGAAAACTGCGTTTAAAATATATTTATGAGGCCAGATAAATACACGTAAAAGCACATGTATACACATAGATATGTACATGTGAATATGCATCCGCATATATAGACATATATAACTGTCGTAGTTACTCCTGCCGAAGAATCTGTTATTCAGCTCAGCTGACACATACTTTTTGAACACGTGCTCAGCCTAGCAGTATGGAGATGCAGGGACTCGGCCCCTGTCTCAAGCTGTTCACTGTCTGGTGGTAGATGGACAAGAGGGCAAGCTGGGGTGGGGGGATGTACACAGAGGTCTGGAGGCAGAGTAGAAGTGGGGCTCATTCCTCCTCTGGGAGTCTGGGAAGGCTCCACAAGGAAGTAACCTTTTAGCTGATCCTTGCTGAAGGAACAAGAATTAGCTAAGCAGATAAGCAATGTGAGGTCTACCAGGCAAAGGAAGTAATCACTTTGGGGCTAAACTTACAGCAAAATGAATATGAGTTCTTTTGTTTCTAAATAGTTCAGCTATCCTTTGAAAGGCACTACCTAGAGGAAAGGGAGCCCCGGAGCTGAACCATAGTTGCATATGGTAAAGGTTATATGCGCTATGTAATATATGTGTATGCATACATATATGTGTAATGTATGTACATATGAGTACATGCAATATAGATGTTGTTGTTTATAAAGTCATTTTATGCTTTTTTTTTTCTTTTTACCTCTTAGCAGCTCAACGAATTAGAGGAATAGGATCATTGTTTTTCAGGTAAGGAAAGGGAGGCTTACAGAAGTGCTGTCACATGCACAGGATCATGTGGCTCGGTTTCCCTCCAGGGATGTTCTTGGGACTCACCACTCCTCCCCAGGTCTGTGCTGTCCATTGCCATCAAGAGGTTAGATGTCAGGGTACAGGTTAGACCCCATACCCTGGGCTTCCCCTGGCATCAGCAGCTTTTAGTGGCTTTCCTGTCTCCTTCACTCTCGCTTCATGTCGGATGGACAGGGCTTTTTATCTGTCTCAAGAAGCCCATAGGATTTGAGCAAAAATGTTGACTTTCTTGCATCTCTGCCAGAGTTTCTCCCTTCCCTCCCCAGAAATTTCAACAAATCTCTTCATGCTGCTTCCTCATTTCTGTTCTTCAAAGTGTTTCTGCCAGACAGACAGACCTTGTCTGTCCCAGCTCCGACTCTTCAGGGATGGGTAGGTTTATTTCTTTCTTTCTAAAGTTTTACTTGTCTACTGTATGTGGATCTGTACCCACCCGGGTGAAACAATTCTGTTTTTCCTCATTGCTATAGGTGAGACAGTGTGAACATACAATTACTTGAAACTAAGTCCAGAATCAGGAAGCACGAAGGAGAAAAACATCTTAACCTATCAGATTTAGAAATGATATCACACACACCAGAAACTGACTCCTAATAAAGACAGTCTTCACACATAAAATCCATGCTATGTGACAAGTAATTTGTAACAGCTAAAAAAAAAAGTGGTTCAGGGAAAGAAAATTGAAAGGTGCTAGGTGCAGTGTGACGAGTCTGCCTGCTCTGTTCTGAGATAGATGCTTGTGAGAAATTTTAAAAAGTAAATGAAGAATGTTCTTTTCTCTCCTTTTTTTTTTTTATACAATTAGATCTTTTTGACTACAAAAAAAAATGCAGAAGAGCAACTACTCTGCTACTTTAATTACTCTCCTAATTATAACGATAACCTTGTCACATTATCATAATTCCCAAAACAGAAAATGCAAGCTCCAAATTGCACTGATATTTGGTCATTTTACCTTGTTAATAGCTCACCGTCAGTGCGTGGAACACTAGATTTTTTCCCCTCATTACCTTTCTGTTGCACACTGGATATTTCTTTGCCTCCAAAGCTGATATTACATTCTGTCTAACATGCTTCTACTCAGCCACCCTCATTTCAGTGCAGCTTTTTAACATCTCCTCACTGTTTCAGAAGCCGTCTGCTGAGCAGTGTGTAATTCTCCCCTGGCTTTTGGGTAGTAATGGGAGCTGTATGTGTCTGGAGAGGGAAGCACACAGCCTGGGGTGAAAGTAGCTATTTATCAGGGTATCTCTCAATCTCGGTTTATGTTGCTGTAAAACGTTACCGTGCATATGTTCTGCGAGATTATATCCGCTAGAAATTTGTCAGCTATTGTCGACATACTGTAAGGAATGAGGGCCCGTTTTCTTCTAGTCAACGGAATTTTATTCTGCATTTCTTTGCCCTCATTTTCAAAGAGACTGACTTACCGGGGATACTTGCTTAATGGTGCCATCTGTTAGATTATGAATTGGGCAGGATGAGTGCTGGAAATATACTAGAACACTCACAGAACCCCGGCAGGTAGAAAACAAGGCAACCTAATACATGGCTTTTGCCTGCATGGAAATTCTCCTCCCATTATTACAGCAGGTGATATTGCTGACACCAGTAAAATTGCAGAAAGGCTGCCTAATATACAGTGATAAAGTAGGAGTGAGATCACGTAGAATCACACCGGAAACCTTTCCAAATAGAATGGTAAATTTCCCTTATTTTAAAATGTATAATAACGGAGCCTTGAAAATCATTAGTTCTTTAAGACAGCCCCAAGCCTTGGGTAAAATTACAGAATTGTTTCGGTGGTGGCTCTTGTGGTCTTTGTATTTTGTTTCTGTTGTTTGGCTTTAGTGCCCCTACCAGTTCCAGAGCTCCCCATCCTCCCTTCTGTGGGACACTTCTGTCACCATGTTTCTTTTCTGTCCTCAAGCTCTCTTACCAATACAACTGGTCTCAAGATAAGTTGGAACTCATTGCCACTACAGTGAATATGACTGACACCAATGCTCACTGTTTGTTTTCTGAAAGTATTTACATTTTAAAGCTATAAGTAAGGCCTTGGACTAAATGCAGATAGTTTCTGAAATGGAATGCTTAGAGCAGCTACTGAACAAATGGGGGAGAGCATTTGTGGAGGAAAGGCTTCATTTCCTTCTGAAAGTTACTGCACACCTGGTCAGCTTCTCGAGTCCATCTGATTCAGGTTTCCAAAGGGACACTTCATTTCACGTAGACATGGATATTTCTGAAATTCAAACCCAAAGTAATCGGACTGTAATGTAGACAATGTAAAGTTTTAATATTATTCCTGGATTCTCCATAGAGGATGTATGACAGTTGGCCTCAAGAAGACCAAGTCTGAGTACAGTCTCTACCCTTTTTTTGGCTGTGAGGCAGGTTATTTGACTTTCTGGAAATACAGTCTCCTCCTCTGTAAACTGAGGTAATAATACCAACTCATGACCTTGTTCTGAGAATCAAATGAGATGATATAAATATCAGAGAGCGGGAGAGAGTAGATGGGTATATAATGTCAGCTACTTGAGGCTAGTTCCCAACTCTCAACCCTACTCCACTTTTTCTTTCTTTAATCAAAATGCAAGATCTCTAATTTACTTCATAATTGTCTTAAAGATTGTGATGTTTATGGGCATCAATTATTTTCCTGTTCTTTAGGACATTCTTTAGGCAACGACAGTTCAATAACAAGAAAGAATGCCATCACATGATTGCATTATGTTCTTCAAAATGAAATCTATTGAAAGTTGAACAGTATAAACAACAAGGAACATAATCGGTCAGAGTGACCCAGGGGAAATGGCCCAATGAAATTAAACAAAGGAAATTTTATACTGTGAGGGAAAAATCAATGGATTGTAACAGAACTTGGTAAGAAGAGACAAAACTCTTGAGTCCCAGAGACCCAGAGGTGATTGAGAAGCTGTGTGAACTGGAACCTGGGCTTCTTGTTTTGCTTTTTGAAGGCTGTTTCCTCTGTGTTAAATATAAAGATAAATAATAAAGAAATATATTTTTAACTTTGTTTTTTCTTAGGTAAAGTTAGATAGCTAGAAGCATCAATAGGACATCTAGTTCTTAAAAGAAACACATACCATTTTTTGAGAATTATGGTCTTCTGGACACTGTTGACTTAGTGTAACCATTACAGAAGTCTTATGAAATAAGAATTATTTCATAATTACAATTACACCCAAGTAATATCACAACAGTTACCTCTGTCACCAGGGCCACACAACCAGAAAACGATGACATTGGAATGGGACCAGCTCTATGTGACTCCAGAGTCTATGCTATTTAACAAATGCCAGATTCATTGAATGCTTCCCAAGGGTACTTCTTTTGTGACTGACATCGTTCAGATTTTCTGTTACCTCCAAAGCCCAGTACTTTATATGATCTTGGGAAAGAAAAACAAAAACAGAGAGAGTTAGACTTCTCTCTCCAAAAACATGAAATAGCACATATATTTCCTCCTAGGTAGAGGATGTGTCTGATATTTGTATATAACTTCATAGATGACAGTTCACTCTAAATCTCAATGAAGACATAGAGTGAAAAAGAAGACAGCGTTGACACAGGTAGAAGTCCGAGCATGAAAAGGCCCTTAAAATAGGTACTCCTACATTTGATGCTTGAATGGACAGCTGGACGTCAGGGCATTGATCCCTTTCCTTCAACTGATCATAAGATGATGTTATCAAGGGAGGTATAGGGCAGGCAGGGGGGTTCACACTTCAGTGCACTGTTTTCAGGATTAGCATGGTGGAAAACCAAAGCGACACTTGGCAACCTGTTCTTCTCTGCCTGTATATGGAGAACGTTATAGCCAAATAACTTTTTTTTCATGTCTCATGGATTGATTTGGCTGATGACTATGTATTGCTTGAGTTGGATGGATAGGTTTAGAAGATTTAGTGATTTTTTTTTTTTTAACCCTTTGGTGAGGACCAATTTGGGAGTGTTAAAAGGGACACTGGTTTCCCTCATTTTAGTATAAATTGATTATCTTAGAGGGATGCAGGATAATCAAAAATTCAACAAACAAAAATTAACAACTGAGTTAGAAACATATATAGGTAATTAAGAGCCTAAATCATTACATGTCCCTTGTTCCAACCAAGACCGTTCAAAATGTATTCATGGAAGATCTGTGTGAAGACATTTTGACTTTGGCAAAAAGGGCTAGTTTTCTGAGTGTTCCTTTAGACTCATAGATAGCATGAAAAAGAAGTATTTGTAAGTAAGGTCCTGTAATATGAACCATTTTCTGTGTCTTTTGTAGGCATGGTTAACACTATTGCAGAAAAATGGTACTGTACCTCTCATGATTGAAACAAATGATATGTAATTTAATGTAATAGTTCTTAAACTGCACAGCTCTGCAAATCAACTTCTTCATCTATATGATGAGCATCATAATAGTGCTGATCTCAAAGGTTTTTGTGGTGATCAGTTGTGAGATCCTATCTAAAAGGGATTTGCCAGTTGAAGACTATTATTCATGTGTAAGTCCTAGTGGTGATTATTATTCTGCCTCTATGGGATAGTTCATACATTAAGACACATTTCATGTGGATTACCTTGTCCTGTCTTAAGTTTGTGCAGTAATACCCATTTAAATTTATCTCCTTTTGTTTCACGAAATTGTTCTTATCATATTTCCTGTATAGCCATGAATTAGCTCTCAGCTGCATCCCTGGTCTTACCAGAAAAAAACAATTTAATTTTATGATTCAATCAAGTCTATGGGATTTTAAAATATTGCTTCCTCAATATAAAAGAGAATTCAAACTCCTGAATTGTTGGGTTCCAATGAATTTATATGATATTGGAAGGGAAATTTTGAATGTACACTGGTTGTTTCATAGTAAGAAGGAGATGGGATATTTATCATATGATCTCTGGTTTTATCTTGTTTCTTTCTCACCATTTCTATGCCAGAAGGAAAAGAGTTGTAGAGTTATGAACTATACCAGTCTTAGGAACAGAATTTATAAGATATTTTATAGAACATTCAAGATGCAAAGCCACAGAAATCCTAAAGTCTTATTTTAAACTAGACCCATTTCTGTCATTTCCATTTCTTTCAGGAATCTTAAGAAAAAAGAAATGAAATACCCTACTTTATTTATTTATTTTTTTTTGTGGTAGGGACCATTTCTAAAATGGCCCCCAAATGTCCTATTTTTTTTTTTAACATCTCTATTGGAGTATAACTGTTTTACAATAGTGTGTTAGTTTCTCCTTTACAACAAAGTGAATCAGTTATACATATAC
>NC_041224.1:165118521-165144473 GCF_002837175.3 Physeter macrocephalus
AGTGTTCCATGAGCACTTGAGAAGAATGTGTATTCTGTTGTTTTTGGATGGAATGTCCTATAAATATCAATTAAGTCCATCTTGTGTAATGTATCATTTAAAGCTTGTGTTTCCTTATTTATTTTCATTTTGGATGATCTGTCCATTGGTGAAAGTGGGGTGTTAAAGTCCCCTACTATGATTGTGTTACTGTCGATTTCCCCTTTTATGGCTGTTAGTATTTGCCTTATGTATTGAGGTGCTCCTATGTTGGGTGCATAAATATTTACAATTGTTATATCTTCTTCATGGATCGATCCCTTGATCATTATATAGTGTCCTTCTTTGTCTCTTGTTATAGTTTTTACTTTAAAGTCTATTTTGTCTGATATGAGAATTGCTACTCCAGCTTTCTTCTGATTTCCATTTGCATGGAATATCTTTTTCCATCCCCTCACTTTCAGTCTGTATGTGTCCCTAGGTCTGAAGTGGGTCTCTTGTAGACAGCATATATATGGGTCTTGTTTTTGTATCCATTCAGCCAGTCTGTGTCTTTTGGTGGGAGCATTTAATCCATTTACATTTAAGGTAATTATCGATATGGAAATACCCTACTTTAAAAACTGTTTTGTTTTTGTTTTTATCGGGACGAGGATAGTGAAATTCTTCCTGACCAAAATGGCATGCAGTCTGCAGTGTCATATATTGTTTTTGCATAAGAGAAGTGATATTAATATCACTTGTATTATTAATACAAGTGATATTAATATTACTTGTATTTTTAAGTGATATTAATATTACTTTTATGGATGTATTGGGTCATAAAAATAGCTTTTGTCATAATGTCGCTTGTATGCTATTACTTTTCTCATAAGAAATCTGGCACATCCATTTTCAGTTAAAATGTGGATATGAGACAAGGGGATTCTGCAATTGGTTTAATGGGCTGGGTGTAAAAATAATGACTTTGATGGAGCTATTCGGAGTGTTATTACAGCATCTGGAACCCCGATAGTTTCTTAATCTGATTAATAGGAATATCACCATTGCTCCAGTACATGCATGGCTAGTGACCAAAATTATTTACTTTTTAAATTTTCAAAAGATTCCAGAATACAGAGAATATAGAAGATGTATATGCTTGAGGGTCCTTGTGTTCAGGTTATTGGTTTTAAAATACAGGTTGTTAGCTTTAAAAAAGGGTTACTATTTTGGGTTGTCATGCTTAAAAGACACTTGGAAATAGCATAAAAAGACTCCTAGATTAAAAGAGCTGTTACAAGTCATGAGGGAAAATGTACTTGACGTGTAACACTGATGTACTCCTACCTATTGAATCCATGGGGCCTCGGGAAGGTTTAGAACCGGTAATGGAGTTTATAACAAAATGCCTACCGACAGGCCGTTATTTTAAGGGAGAAAAGCCATTGATTTGTCAGTCCTCCACACAGAGACTTCACTGCTTTCCATAGAGGATGAATAAGCAAAACGAATCAACTTTTGTAAGATTCTCCCATACCCCCAGTCATTAGAATAAGCAAGATGGGTCTCTGCTTTCTGCCAGATCTAGGCCATGCTGACAGATAAACCAGTACAGGAAAATGACAAGTTTAGGGAAATTTGCAAATGCTACTGTGCCAGCAGTAGTTTTCTCATGAATTATCCTGATGACTCATACAACGGAGATTAGAAGACAAAGTTGCATGTACCTGGACCGAGATCCACTTTCCTATTGGCACTTGCCCAATTCACTCTAGTTGAGGACTCTAAAGAGTGTACATGAGTCAACAAACAATAGTCTCCACATGTATTAAAGGGAAAAACATCAAAGTATTGTGGGCTTGAGTACACGGATGAGCCAGCCACTCACTCATGGGTCAGGGAAGAAGGTATTCACTGAATGAATACCACACATTATTACTACATTCAAGATTGAAGTTGGGGCAGTTCTTCAAGAATGAAATGGCTTTGTAAAGGAATCCAGAGGATCATTTTGATTTTTCAGCCCAGAAGATAACACTTGGTAAATTCTCAAGTCTAATCCTAAAAGAGCCATCCTCACCACTCCCATGATTTTGTGTGTGTGTGTGTGTGTGTGTGTGTGCGCGCGTAAGATGAGGATTTCTGCTGCTATTTTGGTGAAAGCATTTAGGAAAATGCTATATTCAGTATTGTTCAGTAGCTGATCCAAATATGTGTGGTATACTCTTCAGGGTTGATATTCCTGGCCTAGTTGCAGGGAGAAAAAATGTCATCTGGTGGCTGAAAAACAGTTGCAGTATTGCATCCTATCAAATCTTTGGCATGACTGAAAAGGAACAGACCTCTTCAGTGTATCGGCTTCCCAGAATGAAGCAAGGGTAAATATTTTTCAGTTTGGTCGTTTGTGAGTTAGTCATGATGAAAAAACAGTCCGTTTCTGCCAGATGAAGGGTAATACAGTGCAGAACTTTCAACAATATTAATATTTGTGTTGGGACTAGAAAGTAATGAAAATAGTTTCCACAGGTGACCAAAATTTCTCATGATTCAGCCAGTGTCAGTGAAAGTTGGAGGAAGGACACATCTCTTGGAACCTATTTATAATGAAAAATGTGTTGATGCCCGGCTCAGTGGTAATCTTTTTCAAAGGAGCTAGAGGAGGTGTGTGCAAACACATCCATCAGTTGGGAGCAGGATATTGGATTTGAGCTTTGCAGAAGTGCTTGCAGCCAGCCCGGGTCAGCTGCCATGTTTGACACGTCCCCTCAGAACCCCATGGGCACCTAGGCAGTGTCTTGAACATCATGGTATTCCCATCATACTATGGTGCCTGCACATAATAGAAACTCCAAATGTCGTTTGGACCTCCTTCTACACACTTCCTCTGTTAGACCAGAGTGGAACTTTCTAGGAAGACATACACTGTGTATGTGTCATATGCATGTTTGCCCTATTGCCATACTATATGGATTAAGAGCATGGATTCCAAAGCCAGACTCAGCACCTGGGCTCGTACCTTGGCTTTGTCACTTATTTACCTAGGAGCTCGGGCAAGGTCTTTATCACTCTGCCTCAGTATCTTTCTCTGTATAATGCAGACAATCACAGTACCTACTCATAGGGTTGTTGTGAGAACTGAATGACTTAAAATCTGTAAAGCACTTAGAATGGGGTCTAGCATAGGACAAAGGACTTAGGAGTAAATTTTGTTTTCCTATAGAGATCAGGGGAACATTCAGCTCGGTTAAGTTCTACTACAGCATGGCTTACCCTCCTCCCAGCAGGTGGGTTGCCGAGGACTTGCACAGTTCCTCTGTAGAGCAAGGAGTCTTACTACTTATTTGGAGATTAGCCATCTCTATCTTCCTCATGGTGGGTTCTTTGAGAATTTGCCCCTTATCCTGTTTCATCAGGGGACAAATAAAGACAAGGAAGTGAGAAGGCAGCAAACACTGTCTCTATTTGTAGAACCTCGCTGACTTGGGGAAGGAGGGCTCTGGGAGAGGAACGTGGGTCTTTGAGGCAGAAAACATGGTTTTTGCTCCAAGTCTGCCCTAGGCTGGTCACTCAGTTTCTTGCTGAAAGTAAAGAGTTTCGTTGCCCTGCTTGGACAATGGAAAGGGATATTATAAGGAGGATGGATGCTGAAATTAAAAGATGATTGGAAAACCTTAACAACCATGTGTGAGGGAGGCATTAGGACCGAGACGGTGGTCATTGCTAGGTGTATTTCCAACTGAATTTAATTTTCCTTCTCTATATAAATATAGATGGGGATTTCCCTTAAAAATGTACTCATGTTCAGGAAGCTTGGAGCAACTCTGAATCAAATGGCACAGAAGATGATGAATGAGCTTCACGTTTAGTTTACCTGTCATTTCTTTTGTCTCTTCTGTTTCCATGAACTTCCTCAGGGATCCAGTGTCCTGATCCTGTCCTCCCCTCCAATTAATGAGGACACTCACTGTGGAGCCCTACCTTGGAGCCTTCCTCCTATTCTTAGGCTCTTTACCTTTCTCCTCTTAGTTACTTGACCTTTTGAAATCCATTTTCATTGTCTGTAAAATGGAGAAGCCTAGAGGTTAATGGACGTGGTATGTATGTCTAGCCCAGTACCTGGTATATATTAACCATTTCTCTCTGCTTCTCATTCTTTCCATCCCCTCTCATCCCCTCTTATCCTAATGTCTTAAGGATTTGCAGGTCAGCCTTTATTTTAGAAATTCCACCTCTGATACTAATTAATGAGTAAACCCTATACGATAAGTAGTAACATTGTGACAGTAATTTCTTAGCAACCGCAACCCTTCACGGAAAAAAAGGAATATATTCATGGTGGACCTTTTGGACGTTGTGACAAACTACTGAGGGCTCTGTGGGACTAAAGGAAGGCACTTTAGCCAGTAGAGGTGGTTATCATTTTGTTCTTGGGCACTGTTCTTGGTTTCCTCTAGAAAGAAAAGAGGAGCTGTGTCTGCCCAAAGCAGCTCTGTCATTACCCCACGTCCTTGACAGCTGACCAGCTGTTGTTAAGGAGACCTGTGCCAATGCAGGTTTCTAGCCTAGGATGGAGAGAAGGGCAAAACTGAGCCCCTCTGGTTCCCTGAGCTGACCAGGAAATGGCACCAGGGGCAAGGAGGAGGGTGGAACCTAGTCCTCTGTGCTGGGACTGTGGACCAGAGCAGCGCAAGAGCATCAGGAGGAAGAGATCATTTCCTACAGTGGACACCACCCTGGATGCATTTAACTTGGCCCTTAGAGATAAACCTTAGAGACAAGGAACCAGTGGGAACCAGGACAATTGTGAGTACGCTACGGAGTTCTCATAAAACTCTGCAGACAGTCACACTAAGGAGTGTGTTTTAAGAATTTCAGATGAGGTTTATTTTGTCACTGGGCCCTTTGGTTACCAGTTTGTTATGGTTTTATCAGAGCTACTAAAAAATGCATTTATCTTGCTGAACACCAGTAAGACAATGGCAGGATACCCATCCTGTAATAATGTTATTAAAGCTTTTTTTTTTTTCTGTGCCTTTGGAAGGATTTTGCATTAGCGATAAAATCATCACAAGTGCTGCCATTACCGAGATGTTTTCTTATAAAAGTTTTGACCAGTTCAATTTTGGGATCATGCTAATTAAATGTGACAGAGAGTCAGTCTTAGTGGTATTGATAGGATGTTGGTATGTCCATTTCATCTACTACCATATTCTTTAAACAGGCTTTCTCCAGATGGATATATCATTTTCAACCTTAGTAAAAAATCAGGAACAGAACGTGACAAGCTTTCATACCGCATAACACTGTGTATCGCCACCATCACCATTCTCTAGCTTCCAGTATTGACAGCCATCACCCAGGAGAGTAGAGTGGTCATTTTTGTCCCAAATTATACCTTGGCTCCTTCAAAGATGTTCTCTTGTTCCGATGCCAAGTTTGTGTTGAATATTGAAGATGAAAGCCCTTGGTTTTCGTAGGTTTCAAATTCCAACTCCAGGTTAGAATCTATGTGAGGATGTTGTAAATAACTGAGTAGATACATACAAAATTGAACATGTAATAACTGAACTCTTTTCACTTTAGTCAATAGGATTCATAGTTGTACTGTTTTACCTGAGCCTGACCACAGTATTGGAAGCAGCTAAATGAATTCACATTTAGAGTTTGTTTTTTTTTTAAAACATTGCATAGATGTGCTCTAATTTATACAGTTACTGAAAGAGCAAAGAGTGAAGTGCATGGTTTTAAGGAATTCTTTATGCTTGTGTCTTCCCTTAATTTTTCATTATTTCCTTGAAAACAGCTCTGGTGTCTTAATATGTTCCATTATACTTATTTTCACTGTAGTCTGCCGTGAATCAGGAGTTTAGATTTTAAAGCATTTGTTGCTTCAAGTGTTTGTAGGACTTCTCTCTTAAGAAAGTATCTGTTGGGCTTCCCTGGTGGCGCAGTGGTTGCGCGTCCGCCTGCCGATGCAGGGGAACCGGGTTCGCGCCCCGGTCCGGGAGGATCCCACGTGCCGCGGAGCGGCTGGGCCCGTGAGCCATGGCCGCTGAGCCTGCGCGTCCGGAGCCTGTGCTCCGCAACGGGAGAGGCCGCAACAGAGGGAGGCCCGCGTACCACAAAAAAAAAAAAAAAAAAGAAAGTATCTGTTTATGGCTCTCAGTGACACTGGCTTTGGGGGGTGTAAGGTGATTACAGTGCATCTTGGGTCCTGGTGACATCCTAAGGATTTGGAACCCAGGGCTTTTCTTCATCTGATTTGCTCAAGGCTGAAGTTGTTTAAAATGGATATACTTTTATTTTTATCGCAGGATGTGTTTATATTTGGATCTGCTATAACATTTTTATATTCTGGAATTTCTTTTCAAATGGAAATTATCACCCTCTTATATATTAGTTTCAGAAACTTTTACAAACTATAAAGAACTTTGTGGGGTAAGGAGGATATTGAAATATTAGATGGCCAAATAGTACCTATTATGACATTTTAGTTCAGTGGTCCATAGTTGGCAATTTAAAAAGTTTAACCCAATGGATGGGGTAGTGGATGTGGCCATAAGAAAGGAGAAATGGTTTATCTAATCCCTGGGCTCTTCCCTTCCACTGACATGTGTAAAAGCTGTATCAAAGATTGATTCCAAAAATGAGAGTCCAAGGTAATCATTATTCATCTGGTGTTGAATATTTCCTTGACTTTCTTCCCATGGTGAAATGGGAGGAATTGTAACCAGGTGGGCTGGGGGAGGCCACTGGAGCAGAGCCATAGAGGGACTCTCCTTCTCTGACTCAGTGCACTTGATGTTTGAAGAACATGGAGAGCACCTTCTTTCCTTACCAAGTGTCTCTTGATTTGGCTTGCTAAAGCTCTTAGAGGCTCTTGTCCCAAGGCAGCCATGTAAACCATGTGTCAAGAGACTATTGTTTTGCAGTCAGTGAAATTGTGTGTGTGTGTGTGTGTGTGTGTGTGTGTGTGTGTGTGGAGTTGGGGGGGATGCTAGTGCCAGTTTACTGGGACTTTATACAATCTACAATCAGTCTTATTTATGCAACCCCACATACTTTTGAGTGGAGCCTTGAGAATGATCACTGTTATTATCTGACAGCTGTATAGTGGTGAGACAAACAATAAAATGTTGAGAACCACCGGCCTAAATAGCAATGGTCCAACTTTTGTGCCTGGCATTCAGTGCTGCGAGCAGCATGGCTAAGGTACTGTATATCTCTAAGTCATCACTTAGCCCTGTGTTTTCTCATTTCTGTGACTTTCTTGTATCATAAATCTAGGATTTCCTCTTCTCTGCTTATCTAAATCCTACTCCTCTTTCAAGGCCAGTCTCAAGTGGCTTATCTTCCATGAAGAATTCCCAGACTGCTTTAATTCATGGCTTTTCCCTTTTTCTCTGAGCTCATGGATGGTGTTATCAGTTATACCACTTGTCTGACTGCTCATCAGTGATTCATCTACTGCCCTTTGTACTTTTATGTTGTCCTTTTGTTGTTATTCAACCATCATTTTCATTAACTTCTCCACCAGGTGTGTGTTATTTCCTCAACCAAGACATGGGGGCAGGGCAATGTGTCTTACAATGTTTTGTATTATCAACATCAGTTAATCAGGTCCCACGTTCATGGCAGGGGTTGCTATTAAGCATATATTGGGACATGGATTATAAGACAGTTATGTGCAGACAGTAAGTAGGTTTTGATATTCTTTTATTGCTCATTCATCCTGTATGTAGCTAGGCAGAGTCTGTGCCTAAGTACTGGCAAATACATGGTGATGGGCTGACCCACTGGGCCCACAGAAATGTGCATTCTTGCTTCTCATTATTCCCATGTAGTGAGCATGTACCATGTGCTGTGGTAGGTACTTCACACACACTAACTTATTTAATCCTCACAGGAGCTCTTTGAGTTTGCTGCTGTTACTTACATTTTCTAGATGGCTAAGGGGCACAGAGAGTTTGAGTAACCTGCCCAAGATCTCAGGGCCAGTCAAGATGGAACTCGGATTTGAACACAAGCCTGAGTAACTCTCAAGAGAGAACTCTAATGCCTACTTTCCACTCTCCTGAATTCCTGCTGCGTACAGACCCATGCTTCAGTTCTAGCTTTCCAGTTCTTGGCCACTCTAATTACTGATTAGCCACAGTTTCTGTGTTAACATCTTTCTTTGGCTGGGTCATCCTCCTGGTCATTTGTATCTCATAGTTAGCAACCCAGGATTGTCAAATATAGCCTCCCTGGGAGGGAAGTTTTTATCTATTATAAATGCAAGGGTGTGTGTGGAGCTATCGTAAATGGCCATTATGCCCCAGAGAAGAAATTCTGCTGATGGTAAGAGAAGGAAACACTCCCTCCTCCATCATTCCTGTCCATTTATAGGCAACACACCCGCACGCGCGCGCACACACACACACACACACACACACACACACACAGAGCATGTCCTTGGAAGCAAGAAGTCATTGAACTTTATTTTCCATGAAGAAAAATTCGATTTTTCTTTACTCACTTTTAATGCTATGTTAGCATTTACTGATACAATGAAGACCCAGCTCACATCTGTTGAGATAATTCCTGATTCACATGTGGATGTCGTTATGATATACTGTGATTGGACGGTTACATGGTGGCAAAGGAGTTCGCACATTAGCTAAGGGTAGAAGAATGTCTCAGCTCCTTCTGTTGGGTGCGCCAACTCTCTCAGCTGTTCACGAAACAGGATGTAAGGAGGAATTGTTTAGAAATGACAACATGGGGTGAATTCTGGCATCAGGTGTCAGAGATTCTATTCTTGGTTGTGCTTCTGGGTTACTAATTTAGAATGAGTGGTTCTCCCTCAGTGTCCTCATGTGGGTAATGAAGAAGTGATCCATGACAATATTTTCTTAACCAGTATTTGGGTTGATGTTATCTCCTTTTGACATTCTCAAGTTAACACTATCTTAAGATTTAGGACATCTGAGTCACCTCTAAAGGCCTAATGGAGTGATTTGAGCCATCAAAGATATCTGGCTTATTGTGTCTTCCACATTTATTTTTATTAGTCTGGGTTAAAACAGTCATTCTCAAATATGTGTGCATCAGGATTCACCTGGGAACTTGTAAACACAGTGATGTTTGGCCCATAGGAGAACTAATCTCTAGGGGAAGGTCCCAGGAGTCTACATTTTCAAAGAGCTTCCCAGGAAAGCATGAAGCACAATAGTGGTTAAGGACCTCTGGTTTCCCCATTAACCAGATCAAAAATAGTTCATTCAAAATTTGCTCATGACTGCTTGATTGTTCTATTAGAGGGTTAATAGATATAATAAATAAAAATACAGGATGCCTGGTTGAATTTGATTTTCTGATAAACACTGAATATTTGTTTGCATGCATAGGTCCCATGCCTTATTTTTATTATGTTTTTTTCACCTGGCAACCTTTCATGCTATAGAAAGCCAGAACAGTCTTGGTTCTTTTACAGATGTTAATACCAAGGGGTCAAAAAGGATCTCTAGACAAAGAGAGGTTTGCAGAAGCTGTGGTATTGCCTGTTAACTTGTGTCTTGAACGTTTGGAAGATCATTGTATTAGAAAGAAATTTGAAGATGCCTTTTTTAAATCTTTCACTCGTTATCTTCCCTTTATGCTGCATTTTGCCAGAGCTGCATTCACTTTTATTCCTGAAATAAATTAAAGGGTTTCATTTTTGTTTAGAGTGCAAAGGAATCTAGCCACACTGCTCCTATTGAGCCATCACTTCATGTGCAAAACTGTTCCAGTGTTTCTCATGTGGATACAACTACCATCTCCTAAATTTCAGAACTTTATTTTGATGAGACTTGTGAGGAATCTAAGACCTCCCTGTTGACCAATGTGTTGTCTTCCCAAATAGTTTTTCTTCCAAATGGAATATTTTTCCACTGTTTGTGAATTGCATCTCTTTAGTCTACCTTGGAAAAAATTTACCCAAGACACGGTGGGTAAGGTAGGAAACAAAGGCCTTGGCCATGTTTTAAGAGCAGACCAGGTCATGGCCGACACCACCAGGATTCATTTTCACTGAAATTCATCTCTGGGTACCACCCACGCTTAGTGATACTTAGTCTTACTGACTCAATATCTCTGGGTACCACTCACAATTAGTCTTACTGACTCAGCAGAAAAGACTTATGGTCATTAGGTCAGCAAATATTTTCACTTTGGCTTTTATTTCATAAGTTTTCAGATACACTTAATGGGCACACTTGTGAATATGGCCATACTGGCACAGAACCTGTAATAGGAGGTTGTGATTGCCAAGGAAATAGTTCAACAGCCTGGACCCAACCTTCAGCATCTGAAAGTTGTTTATTCCCAGGCTTTGCTCCTGGGCTTTTACCGTCTCACTGAGATCTTGAAACCTGGACCCAGATGATCCTATACAGTCCTTATGCCTAAAACAGGTTGAAGGTAAATTTTGAATATCTACCTCTGATACCTCTGGGTACCTCGGAGCAGAGTGTGTGTGGGTAGAACAAGGGACTCTGACTTACAACCCTGTTTCCCATTTTTTGGAGCTGAAGACAGTTTGTTCTTATTGAAATATTTCTTCAAACTCCACAAATATCTACCGATACCTCTGGTTCCCCCTCAAAACATTATTTTAGAATGGATCAAGTGGTTCTGCAGCTCAAGAAAAGGTAAGTCACCTTTTTCATAAGTATGTATAAGTTGGAAATGGGGAAATGAAAGTTCTCTGCTCTGGGATGGGCACATCGGGCCCCACAATGAGAATCCCCTGCCAAGCGTAACTAAGTGGAGTACGGAGACGTGAATGGTTTGGAACCCTGAGGCTCCAAACAAAGTTGTTTACAGCAAGTAGTGAAAACCCTGCCTCAGACTGTGCTTCTTCCCATGGGGCAGATGGGCTAATGAATGAACAACCTGCAGCAGCAATTTCAAGCCTCTCTAAGAGATGCAGAGAGCCAGAGGGTGCAGGAGGGAAGACAGAATGGGGGGCCCCCTTTGTTCCCGGAGGGCCACCTTCCAGCCATAGTTCCACTGCTAAGCGCCTTCACTTCTGAGTGTCAAATTGTTCATCTGTAAAGAAGTGATAATACTACCTCTTTGGCTGGGCTATCCAGAAGATTAAAGGGAGCAATATATGTTAAGTGCTTAGAACAATGTCTGGGAGGGACAGGGCTTTTAAGGAGTTCGGTAAACCTTCATTCTCTCTTGCCTGTAAAATTCTATTTGTGAGGACATATTCTAGAATTGGGAAGGATGCTTATTGCACTAAGGCTTTAAGAGATCGTTCAGGACCTTGTATGTTTATATTCTGCGCTTCCTCCGATTAATAATCTGCCATTGAGTTCACCAGTGACCAATCTTGAGATAAAATGATCTTTCTTTACTTGCAATCTGTGCTATATTTGAAACTCTGTCAGAGGCAGTCTCAGAAACTCATGACCAAACCCTCAGTTATTTGGATTTCTTTCAGGTTTGCTGCTGTTTTAATTATATGTGCTTTCTTATTTTCCTTTTGGGACGAGAGCTCTGTATTTTCGTCACCATAGTTATCTTTTGATGCTTCAAAGTATTTGGCTGTTTTCCTCTATTTGGGCATAGAGACAGGGATGTTATAATTTGTCTAAAAGTATTTGCTGTCTCCAAACAGTAGAGAGAGTGCCTTACATTTATAAAGTGCCAAAACATTATCATTGTCTTGTGTTTGGTGCTTGCAAACTCAGAATTTTACATGTTATTAAAAGCTTTCAACACCTTCTTTTCCTACTTTGAAAAATAATCAGCATATTGCCTCTAGCATTCTTTCAAGGAAAGCCAAAGACTGTGTTTTCCAACTTCTGAAAATCTAATTCCTAAAGCAATAGCAGTACAAACTGCTTGTACCTTTTGTGAGGAGGCTAACAAGTCACTTGTCGATTTTGTTTTCAAATGCATTTCAGATTTGCAGTTCTTCATATTAAAACTAATTGCTTGCTTGATGGTAGAAATATTCTATTGCGTCAGAGAAGAGGCATTATAGACACCCCTCGAAAACGCTCCAGATATCCTTCCAAGAGCGTTGACACACTGTGCTCAGAGAGAAGCAGAAATTCTGATGACCAATTCAAATCCTTGACATGAAGTTCACACAATGCCCACATGTTTTGTATTTCTGTTTAGAAAAAGTGAAAAACCAATTCCGTCCGTGTGTGTTCCTGATCTTACATACAGTTATTCCCCTAACTATATAGCTCCGAACATTTGTCAGCGAACTGTGAAGCTCTTGTGAAAAATAAAATGGAAATTCAAATCTCAAAATAAATAAGGAGCGATTTGTAATGCATTGCCTGTTTTTCATTTTGGGTTGGCGAATCTGAGGCCCGTGGAATGCTGTTGTGGGTGACCCCATTTAAATAATTATTCAAAGGCTATCGAATCTTATAATTCTGATGTCTCCTTTTGCTGTTGGTGTAGAAAACTACAAAGCCGAATCGATTTTTTTAATGTATTTTTATATTTTGTCAATATGTGTAAAAATGGAGGAGAGGAAGTGAAATGATTCATTTTAAATGATGTATGAATCCATTTTCTCCTGCAATGCTGTTACAGAACTCCCGTCCACACTAAGGGGAGTTGAGTGCATGCATGGAGAGGTGAATTCTAGTCACAGCCCACTGCTGCTGCCTTTAAAAAAAGATGTACGGATTTTTATTAATTCCCTGCGGCCGTGCTCTCCTTCAAGATTCTGCTTTCTAGCCAGTATACTATTTTTCCGTTTATTGGCCTCTGAGGACCATGCACTGCCTTCAGTATGCCTGCTCTACTTCCCCTACTGTCAACAGGACTTGAGTGAGATGATCAAGGACAGCAAATGACAATCACTGCCCTTAGAGTTTGCCACACTGAGTTGAGAAGGAAAGGGCCAGATATTTCTAATGTTGCATATGGTGTTACCTCTTTGGTTGTCATCTATGCACAAAAGTACACCCAGTTTGCTGTTTAAAAAATACGTATATTGGCACCTGTTTTTTTTTTTTCCCCAGTTCTACGTGTAACCGTTCAGAAAGCTACCAAACATTCCATTGCAGCAGCTTTTTTGACTTGTGCCAGGACAAAAATCACAGGCATGCTATGTTAGCTAGGCAGTGTAAAAGCATATTGCATACATTATTATCAGATGAGAACATCTTTATAAGTCCATAATCATTCTGAATAATAAAGACAGCAGTAACAATGATAACCGATGGATGATAAACCAAGAATAGACGGCTAAGTGGCTGTCTCTAAGAAGTCACCTTGTAAATCAGAGGTAGAGCAGAAGGGAAGGATGCCCTGGCTTGACTTCCAGGCAGCGTCTCCAACCCCTATCGTGGACCAAAAAAATAGACGCTGCAGCAAGTTGGGGGAAAATGGGGGCTGAGGAATGTTACAAACCATTTTAAGGAACTTTTTGGTTATTTCACATATTTAGTTTATATAGCCCAATTCAGGAGCATTCTTGTAAAAGGGTATTGCTTCAAATTATAGACACGCTCAGGGTCACAGACAGCTTTACGGGCGGGTGAAATACTGCTGCCTTGTCATGGTGGGGATAAACTGAGTCTACTTGACATCTGGATGGCCACCCCTGCCCCTCAAACCCAGCCAGGCACTCAGAAATCTGGGATCATCCTGCAAATCTGGGATCTGAACAGCAGAAACACATCCCTCCCAGCTGGAACCTCATACCTTCTGATCTGCCGTGGCAGTCCTGATAGAAATCAGCTTTTGGAAACACTTTGAATTCTTTTCTTTGAGCTGACCAACCTCTGTAGTGAATCGCCACTCATCCTCCACCCTTCCCTAGGGATATGGTCCCCCTTCCAGCTGGCCCTCATGGACCTCACGCCCTCCTCTTCCCCCTGGAGCTGCCTTTGAAGTCAGAGGGGGCTGTGCAGTGGCCGATGGGAGTGGGGAGGTGGGTGGAGGGGAGGAGTGGGGGCCGGCTGAAATCCATGTTGTTCGATGGGGTTTCTCCTTTGCCTCCTTTTAAAAATAGATATTTACTTTTTATTTTGAAATGCGTGTCTTCTCTTGGCTAAAATAAAGACAGAATTATTCTGGGTTTAAAGAACACCACTAGAGCCAGCCTGTTTATGCAAAGTTGACTGTAACAAGCAGCTGCCACCAAAGCCACTAGTGCCAGGACTTGGAAATTGGACATACACCCATCCCATTTAGGCTTAGGCTATTTGGGGAGTGGAGGAAGGCTGGGAGGTGTCAGAACATTTATAAATGAATCCCAATGCTCTCTCTTCTTTAGTGTCTCATTTTCCAGCTACCTGGAGAAAATTACCTCTCAGAACCTCAATTTTCCTTATTTGTAAAATGGAAATAAAACTCGTAGCTCATGGGGGTGTTCTGGAGATTAAAGGATGTAGTATTCTTAAGCACTTTATATAGTTGCTGGTCCATCTGAACTGCTTAAGAACCTTTGTCATTATCAGGATCATATTTATGGTACAACAAATTTCTATTGAATGTGTACAGGGCTCTAGTGGGCAGAAATTGACAGAGTCCTCTTTGAAAGCAACACCCCTGGAGTAATAACAAATCTTTTCGTGGCTGTATGCACCAGTAGTGATAGTCCAGATTCGTAGAGGCAATTGGGATTTCTTAAAATCAGTAGTTATCAGAAGGGGAGGCCTGAGTCGTTTGTAGATTTGTTCTTGAGCATCTATCTACCAGTCTGATTTGAGTTGTCACAGTTTTGTCACTCAGATTTGCATCTTGTCTGTCTTTCTGTTTTTAGTTGTTTGGATTTCTCCCAAAGTATTTGTGGCTAAAATTCCCTTTGGACTCTGAGCTGCCTTTTTTACATAAGCTTTGGATTGGAATCAATAGAATGTCAAGATGCCGGGCACATTCAGCCTAATAGCAGGTGGGTGTCTGCTGGACAGTGTGCCTGATTTGCCTGATAGTCACAAATTTAGGCCAGAATTAATGATCCAGGGAAGATGCTGTTGATGTTGCAGGATTTTTGCAGAGTTTTCGCAAGTAGTTTTGTTTTCTCCTTCCAATGGGATTGTGTTTGCTCAAGAAATATGTGTTCATGTACGTATGTGTGTGTTTATTATGACATAGAGCCTATTTATTCTTGATAACTAACATTCACACACACCTCAAAATCTGGCTCATAAACCTAAATAGAGTTTAGTTTAAGTTAACAGTTTTTCTCTGTCTGATTAATCTTCAAGGAGAAGAAAACATTCAAATGCTGAGTGAATCGCTGAAGTTTTTGTTTACACTTACTAGGATACTTTTCTGTTGTATTTTGGGCTAATGTCAGAAAACAAGGGGTCTGCAGAAGGGAGGTGAGTTGGGGTGGTGGGTGAAGGAATGGGGTTACAGCCAGACACTACTACGTTTGAATCTTGCTTCTACTGTTTAGAGGATGTTTAACATTGAGAAAACCTCCTGCCTTTTGATTTTCTTTTTCCTCTGGACTTTCCTCCTATATCAGGGAGTAAAAAAAGATTAAATGTGGAAATGCAAGTAAAGTACTTGGTGTCATCTTAGGCGCCCCTGAATGGTGACTTGCTAGCTCATCAGTAGAAATGCAAGACCTCAGCAATGGTTTCTGGTTTCTGCCACGTTTATACTGTAACTGGTCTTTTTGTTTTTTCATACTCTGTATCTTGCAGCAGGCTTTCTCTTGTTTCTGCTTTTAATTTCAAATATAAACCCAACTCTGGAACCCAGACCTTCTCATGGTTGACCACAAATGGCCTTAAATTCACGAGACCTCCCACAGCGGGGATGATATTAAACACTCTGATCTAGATTTGGGCAGGGGATGAATAAAATGCAAATGAAGTTTATGCAAATCAGCTTCCCATTTGTTTGGAGATCGTCCGGAGGCAGCAGCAGTCATGGAGTGTTCCAGGATTCTAGAACAGAGCAAGCAGTGCTCTGAATGACAAGCCAGTGGCTTCACATGGCTCATTACAGGATGCCACTGACCCCTAGAGAAGAACGGCCTCTATATTTTGTGGTCAAAGAAAGGAAAACAATAGTTTGACAGTACCATTGAGTCCTAGTTCAAACGGTTTAGAAAATTCTACCACGTCTCCACTTCTTGGAACAAAATGGCGGTCATTCCCTTCCTTTGGTTCAAAGCCCCAGTCGGTCCTCATGGGCATTCATAGTCACGAGTCCAGTAACGTTAGCATTGAAGATTGACCCCAGGGTGAAGACTTCCATTTTCTTCTGGACTGAAAGGTTAAAAATTCTCCTTATGCAGTGGTGACATTACATATATTTTATAAAGTTTGTTTTGTAGTATCCATTATTTTTAAATTTGTAGAACTAGATTTTAAATAATAACATTCTTTATTTTTATTCAGAAAAAATGTGTATTTTTTTGCAGGGCCGGTTTGAGGGTGGTGTCCAAAAGGTCCTTTGCCACGTTTCACTTGAGTGGAAAAACGTCTAATATTTGGGGTCATTCTGCAGTGTTATTTCTCCATATTGTCTTGTCCACCATTCGGATGTGTGACAAATATGACAGATATCTATCATTTCATTTCAACTTGGGTCGTAGCCTTTGAAGGGATGAAGTCTTAGCTATGGATGACAGCTATACCTGTGAACACAGATGCGAGCTTGGCTTCAACTTTGGTGTTTCCCTACAGTGAGGGGTGGGCTCTTCTTTTCATGGAGCACATCATTTACACTAGCTGTTTTCTTCCTTGGGGATGGTGGCAAGTGAGAACATTACTAATACAGTATGTTAGTGGAAAGAGCACCAGCGCTGGAGAAGGAGCTAGTCTTAAATATTTGTGTGATCATTATTTTTATGCATCTGAGTCTTCCTGTCTTTAAATTGTACAAAAGAAGTCTTTCTGCCATGTTCTTATGAAGCTTATGGAAGAAGCTATTTATAGGAAGCAGTAACTCTAACAATGGAAGATATTTACTTAATAACAGCTACCATCCCATCGTCTGTATGATTTGCCTGGTTTAAGGTGTCCTTAGGTCCTGCTCTTAGGTCTACAGGCTGGTGGTAAAGCAAAACAAATGGAACTTTGATATTTTACTCAACAGCAAGATGAGCATTATTTTGATACATATGCCTTACAACTATGTGATGTGTGTGTGTGTGTGTGTGTGTGTGTGTGTAATGGATAATCATAGTTTGTTTTGATTTAGGAAGCTCAATGAAAGTGGCAGAAATCTTGAGTTGGGGACCTAAGGAGGAGATAGAAACTATTTACTCAAAGACTCGTAGAGGTCTTCCTCAACCCCACTCACTGATTTTCATTGTACTTCGTGTTTGTTTGAGGCAGTAGAGCAAAGTGGTTAAGAAGTCAAGAATGAGTTCAGTCTGGGTTGAAATGCTGGCACTTATTAGTGTTGATCTTAGTTAGTTACTTAACCTCTGTGGGCTCCGTTTCTTCATCGGTACAATGGGAGAAACTAGAGAACCAGGTTCATAATGCTACTGCACGGATTAAATGAAGATGACTTAAGTAAGGTGTCTAGCACGTAGTTAGTCACTGAGTAGATAAATCATAGCTCTTGTTATTGTTATTATCATTACTATGATATGTATAATGGGGGATAATAGTCTTATCTTAAGCAGTCACTGTGGAGATTACATGCAATAATCATGCATAAATTTGTCCTGCAAAGAGAGTGCTCAATAAAGTCTAGCTGTTTTTATTACTAACTTGGGATGAAAGCATCTAATTTTGAGAGATGTTAAATAGTAGCTATGAAAAAGGGCATCCTTTTGTAGGGTTCTGTGTATGTTAGATCAATTTTATTGTTTTACTATATATTTCCATAATATTCTGCCTATTTTTTTGAGAATAACAGTTGCACATTGTTTCACTGCACAACTTTGGAGGTTAAATCTAAGCTTCCTCCCTACTCCCCTCTCCTGGCCCTTATGTAAAGTAGAAAACCATCTGAAAAAATAGTACCTAGAGAAAATTCCCATGTGAGGAATAAAATTGTCCTTGTGAAGGGTTAGGGCTCTAGGAACTGTGTGCGGAAAATCATTGAAAGATAATCTCTGTAAGATTCTGAAAGTTACTGGGATGGATCAGCTCTGAAGGTTAGACTGTCCTAATCCTTCCCGTAGTAAATACTTCAGGGACATTTATTTATTTTAAGTTAATTTTGATTCATTTAATTTTTTATGCTATGTCATACTACCTAAAGAAGCAGAGGTAATGCGAAAGGATAGATAAGGTTCATCCATTTTGTTAGATCTAAACTTAAGGAAACACTTTTAACCCATTTGAAATCCTTGCTGCTGGTAAACTGGAGTGGGCAAAGTTCCCCAAAAATAACAATCAAGGAGTTAATCCAGGGAGCAACTGAGGGGCACTCTGTCCCATGAACAGAATTCAAATGTGGGTTAAAGCAATGAAGTTTGGGAGCAGAACACTCCCATTTTGGCAATAGTGGCTTGAAGCCCTAGGTACACACAGAATCAGGCAGTAGATGTCATGGGGAGAGCCTCCAAGCACATCCCAGGGTTCCTACAGGATAAAGTCAAGATCAGAGCTCGTGGCTCGCTTAAAGAATGTTTCCTCAAGGTGTGTGCAAGGAAGAAAATATATCTTACTTTATATAATATGTGTGCTGCATGTTGATTGTACTGATCTGTACCTCCTGAAAATCAGTGAGAAGGAAGAGAAAAATGGGCCTTTCTTAAGCTAATCAGAATCTGACAATGGGTATATGGATGTTTTAAGAAGAGGAGGTGATTGGCACTAGTTTTTTGTTATTGATGGGCTCCTGTGGCTCCCTGGACTGTCTTTATCCCTGTGATAGGATTTATTTATTTTTCCCTCAAGGAATATGGGCTCCCCTTTATCTTACCTATAAGCTTTCAGTCTTAGGAAGGCTCCACAATTAAATTGCTCTGTTGTCCTAACCTCTCTGTTTAAGCACTGGTGAACTAGGGCTTCTTAGCTACTTGCCTCACAAAATGCAAGAGTTGATTAATATGTGCACAGGACTAGGAAATGCCTTTTAGGAATGGCATGAGCATGTACCAGGCCTTATAGTATTGACTTAGGCATTGCACTCATTTCCTTCTTTAAATAATTAGCAGGAGAAATTACATAAAAAAATATATGCTGAAAGGTATAAATGAAAAAAAATAGTGGGGACCAGTTAAAGCCATGAAAGGCATTTTTTTTAATGATCTTAATTCCGTATTTCTGTCAAGCAGTAGAAATTCCATGCCTAGGTTGGGTGACTGGATACAGTCAGACTTGGAGGTTCTTCCTTAGACATTTCTGCAGCTCTTTCTCCCCTTCCTATCTTTTGGGACATGACAATATGCCCTCCAGAGCCACAGAGGACAGACATTCTTCCCTGGGGTCCCATGCAGTCCTGCCCAGGTTCAGTAGAGAATCACTTACTCTGTGGGAGCTGGCTTCCACCGCAGATGCCTGCTGACACAGGGTTCTAAGTGGCGCTGAAAGCTGCTTTATGGGCTTTGCAGAATCGGTGTGCATGCCTGCAGCTGCACATCTGTGAGAATACTGGTGGGTTCAGGCAATGCTGTCCCTACCCTAGTCAGGCTTTCTGTGTGGGAGCTATATGAGGCTTTTTGTACTCCTGCTGACTTTTCATAGCAAATGGGACCGCATCCAAAAAGCAGGGAAGAGGGTGGGCTTGAAGGGGGAGCATGGTAGGGGCAATGAATAAATATATGAGAGGGCTGAGGAAAGGCAAGAGGCAGACGAGGGCCTCTGTGGCATGAAAGGATATGTAACTTAGAACTGGGAAATGTGTTTGGTGTTCTACCGTGGCTGCTGACCTTGAACCCTGGTTTCCATATTTGTAAAATCGTGGTCCAAATAGCTCTCTACAAGTTGGAGGTGAGATTGAGGGAGATAATGCTTGTCAAGTTATCTGTCATCAGGACTCAATAAGTGTCTCTAGCCCCTAAGCCTTTCCAAGCCACCACTCCTCAGGTTTGACTGAGGTGAGCATGTGTCCTCTGGGTTCAAAGAGCAAGATGTTATTCAAATGCTTTATTTCTCTTACTGTTCTTTGTCCCACTTGGTTCATTGCAGATGATCATTTTTCAGGGCAGTCTTTGTATTATCAGTCTGCTAGTCCTGCTTTGCCCACTCAAAGGGGGCTCAGTCGTGTTCAGTTATAATGAGAATTCCAAAATTATCCCCACTTGAAAACTGCAAACCTTTTTATTTCTGATTACACATGTAAGGTGAGCTTATTTGTAGATAATTTGGAAAATCCAAAGTTAAAGAGTAAAATAACCAGCAATTATAATCTCAGTACACAGAAAGAATCATTGCATATGTGTGCATGTGTTTTACATAGGCATGAGAGTATATATGATGGGTATTTTATTAAGTATCATATTAATATGTTATTTGGAGTTCTGGATTCTGCAACATAAGGTTTGTTGAGATCAAGGGTGGGTGAATTTTATTTTCTTCATTTTGGAATGAGAATATAATGCATATACATTTTCCTTTCTTGTTCTTCAGGAGTACCAGTAATTCAGCTTTGCTGAGAGTCAGTGATAATGATTGCAAATATTTTTATGTTATTTATCTTCT
This sequence comes from Physeter macrocephalus, assembly GCF_002837175.3. Lineage (NCBI taxonomy): Eukaryota > Metazoa > Chordata > Mammalia > Artiodactyla > Physeteridae > Physeter > Physeter macrocephalus. The sequence goes on from NC_041224.1 coordinate 165,139,056, forward strand.
TGACATTGGTTCTACATGCCACACACACATACGTAGTTAAAACATGTATACCCACACATACATGTTATATGTGTTATATAACATATATTATATATGTATTATTTTGATTTATATATTTTATATAACACATATATATAATATATAGCACACACATATATATAAAACATATAACACATATATATGATTTAAAAAATTCTTTTCACAGAAGAGGAAAATGAGGCACAGGGAGGTTAAGTAACTTGTCCACACGTCACACAGCCTGTAACAGTGGAGCCCAGCTTCAGTCCCAGGGGCTGTGGACAGCTTTTATCTATTCTGCTTACTGCATTGATAATGCTGGTGTAAGAATTTATGATCAATCAAGGAGCATGAAATTTCAGTTATGCAAGATGCATAAGTTCCAGCGATCTGTTATACAACATTGTGCCTATATTAACAATTCTGTATTATACACTTAAAAATTGAGGGTTTGTGGAGGGTAATCTTGCTAAATGTTCTTACCACAATAAAATGAAATTTTAAAAAAATAAGTGAAATAATGCCTCAAATTGGAATTTTATAAGCCTGGTAAAATTCACCAGGATTATGTGCCAATCCTTCCACAGTTCGGGAATTGAAAATATGGTATTTCATTATATATATATCTCAAAGTAAAAAGGGGTCTTTGTTTAAATTTTTTTTAAACAGTTGAACCCAGAACACTAGTCAGGCAAATTCTCATGGGCATAGTAGACATGGAATCAGTTTAGTAATGATCCCATCACTTGTACAATGGGGCCGTGATATTTCTCAAAGTCAGAAGAAAAATGTTCTAATCCAAAAGATCAACACAGGAAGGTAAGCTGATTCCCATGGAGTTTAGTTTAATCAAAGAAATTCCCAGGTAGCATGTGAGTGTTACAAATAGTAGAGGTTTTTGTTTTTGTTTTTGTTTTTGAGTTGGCTTCCCTTTATAGATCAGTATTCTCCAGTTTGACTATATGGAAATCTACACTATTTTATATAAAGAATATCTTACTTGATATTTGGCCCTTGGTTATGTTTTAGAAAAGGTGTATTTCCAGTTTTACCATCAAATGAGGAAGCTCAGTTTTACTTTGATTTCAAAATGATATTCGAAAAAAAACACACTTACTTTCTTTCAGCATTTCAGGACATGGGCACAAGTAGACTTTAGCCTTGAAACTGCTTTGTCATCTAGTTTGTAGCTGGCTAAAGAATGAAAAAAAAAAAGAAAAACAGAGCTTATCTTGGTCACTCTAATTGTCACTGACAGCAGACACCAGTTTGCCCACAGTTCCAAAGAACTCCCAAGGAAGAGCTACTTATGCTGTCCGAGATTTTCCAGATTTGTTTTGTTTGCTCATTTGATATATAATCTTGTGGTTTACACCACCTAAAGCAGAAAAACATATTTGATTCTTAGGTCATTTTAACTAGAACTTGCTCAGGTTCTAACTATTTCAACAAATTAAAGGACTTGACTGTGGAATTTTTTTGAAGTGAACACTTTGCTATTACTCAAGCTCTAACCACACGTTCAACAGACAAATGCAAACTGTCTCTTTAGATGTGGTCACAGTTGACAGCTCAAAAGAATGAAATCAGAACCCTTAAAAATTGAAATAAAAAATCACTCTTGGAATAAAAACTCGTATTTCAAAGATGATATTAAAATGATAATAATTTTAAACATCCCCTTTTAGCATAAACTTCTCCTGATTAAACACTATCCACAAAACTGTAAGGCTGTATTGTCTTAATCATCCTTTTAGGGAAATCTCTGGAACTCTCACAGGGTAAATGATGAGGAATGTTCTGGAGGATTGCTTTTATTTTAGCTTTCCTTTTTATTGGTGGGGTTGGCCCTTAGATTAAATTAGATTAATTAGATTAAAATTAATTAAATTAATTAGGCTGAACAAAATGTGACTGTTTGATTCTGAATTTTATTTTTTAATACTATCGTAAGCTTAAAATGCGTCTTTATTCTGATGCCCTCTTATATATTTTCCTTTCTTCATGTGCTGTTCAATGAATGACATGGGCTTTATTATGAATAAAAATAATAAAAATACCTCCAGTTTTATAAGCATTCCAGTAACAGGATGAAGTACTTTGCTTGAATTATCTCTTGCAGTACCTCACCCATCCTTCAAGGTAGGGACTGCTGTATTATTAATAGTATTATATAGTTAAGGAGGCTTGCATTTCCAGAAGTTCAATAACTTTTCAATGTCGTGTCACTAATTCAGGGTCTCTCCACTGCAGCACTAATCAACAGTTTGAACTGAATAGCTCTTTGTTGTGGGAGCTGCATTCTGCCTTATAGGACATTGGGCAATATCCATGGTCTCATCCACTGTCTCTTCCCACTAAATGCCAGTAGCACCCCCAGCCATGACTAATAAAAAGTCTCCAGTATTGCCAAATGTCCCCTGGGGAGAGGGGTAAAATTGCCCCACTGAGAACCGCTGTACTAGTTAAGTAGCAGAGCTTGGGAATGTCTTAGACTAATTCCCTTCCTCTTTACTCTTGTTACTGTTATTCCGCTCCCTGTTCATATAGCACGTAGCTACAGCTATCAGCTTTTCTTGTCTCTTTCTCTTCCCCTCTCTCTTTCTTTCTTCTGAACATAGAGATTTAGCCCTTAGTAAGTGATCTTTAATGTCTGCTTGTTCATCTTGATGATGGGCTAAGTGCATTGACAAACACCTTTCTATTCTCTTTGTGGGTGTAGTCAGTTAAAAATGGTATGGGGTCTGCGCCTTGTGAAAGCAATATCACATGCACAGCAGCGTGCGTGAAGAACCACACAGCAGCTGTTTAATTGCTCATCCGTCTTCGCTTTCTTGCTGAATGTGTGTTTGAGATACACAGTCGTCATGTGTTCACTGAGTCAGACTTCTATCACTGTTTCCTCTGAATGGCTGAGTGGCCTTGAGCAAGTCACTGAATCATTTGTGTTTCCTCTTTTTTTCTTTTTGAAAAAATGAGAACCATCCTTCTATCACAAGTCCTCTTACCTTTCACTTTGGAGAGTGGTGTGTTAACTGCGAAACACTTTGAAAGGAGTTCTAAGACATCCAGTTCATTGAAAAGTATAATTTTTGAAAAATAGAAGTATCATTCACGGCGATAACTTTCAAGATGAAATAGTCCATTGGTCAGCCATTAATGCATAAAATACTATCAGAAGAAAGCCACATATACCTTTTGCGAGCCATCGTTAGTTTTAGTTTTCTCAGGCCTTCTAGTAGCTGAGGATTTGGGTTAATACAAAACCATTTTGGAAATAGGTAGTAAAAGCACGTATCAGTGGTGTCTTGATGTTGTTGTCATCTGTTCATTTCACAGAAACTGAGGACACATCTTGCCCTCTTCCAGTGTCGGTGCATTTGAAGTGCATTGTGCTGTGGGAATTTATTCTCTAGGTTAGAAAGTCTGCAATGGAAAAGTTCTTGGACTCTGAGCATCTAAATATGCACAGGCAGGGGACAGACCACAGCCCTGCCCCTTACTTGGGGAATTTATGGGGCAGGTTCCAATTGCTCCTAAAAGGTAACCTAGGTGAATGCTTAGGTGATTAGAAATCCTATCACCTCAGGCCTCCAAAATAGCCATCAAATTATTTTTTCCAGTTAGCACATAAAATAGTTAAATGAGAATAAAACAAATCTGTATAAATCTAGGTTAGCAGGCAACTAAATGCAATTCTTTTTAATTGCTTTTGATTTATTGAGTGACAGGTGTACAAGGGTACCTAATTTATAAATGAGGTGGAGTTTTGTTTGCTGAATATATAGCATTTTTATTGCTTAATAAATATTTTGTGAGCTAAGCCCTGACTCTTATGGATGTGGAAAATAAAGGGGCATTATACTAAATTTATATTTAAATTTATATTGAATTTATATTAAATTTATAGAATGCTATATAAATTTAATATGCATTTATCTTAGTGTTTTAAACACATGTAACAGTCAAGAAATGAATGACTCACTCCAGTAAATTGAAATAACAAAGTAAATTGCAAATTGATTTTTAAAGTGTCAAATTAAATATTTCTCTACGTAGTGGTTGATTTCACCCTGTCTGAGATGGGTCCTTAAAAACACGTGACACGAAGAAAACAAAAATCTTTTATATGACTATTTTTTAACAGCAACAACAAAAAGTGATAGGATAAAGAGGATATTTCTTAGTGTTAATCAATATATTCTGTGATGACGGAAGACAAAATAGAAAAGGAAGGAGAGAACTCTAGAGAAGGACAGAGGTAGCGCCTCCTTTTTCTCTGCTCTTTACATCCTTATAGTCACATCCCTGGTTTCTCACCCAATCAGATAGCAACTGGGCTGCAAATTGTGGGACACACAATAAATGGAGACCTTCTCCTTCCCTTCCTTCTTTATCAGGTAAGAAGAACTGGTACATCCTTTTCCCTTGGTGAATAAAGTGCATCAACTCTGAAAATAAATGGAATCTGGTATGTACAAAGAAGTATTGGCATTACTTGCTCAATCAAAAATTGTAACCACGTTAATTCTGCACCTGTTTGTCCAGGATGCTGGGCAGAGTGCTGTGGAGGATCCAGACGTGCAGAACATGCTGCATCAGCTGTCCCGGGAGTACAAGGCTTTCTTTGTAGTCATTCCATACTCTTTTCAAATTACATAAATGTTTTACATAATATTTTCAAATCAGTGGGCAGAAAATACACAAAATACATCTTCATCTACTCTACACTAAATCTCAATACACATCTGGATATGGGTAACATTTTCTTTTCATCTTATGCTACATAATTGTCACTGGGTTATATACTGTGTTCCTTTAAGAACATTTAGAAGAAATGTTTCTTCAGAAGAAAGGAGAAAAAGAGTACTTGACCAGATGTCTATATACTATCTGTAGATTAACTTTTCATTTCTTCGAGTGTGGCTTTCAAATGCTTAATCAATGAGTTATTAGACTTTTCCTAAAATTTCTAGAGTTTTCTGTGATGTCTGTGTGCCCCTATTCTGTGCTGCTTTTGACATTACATGAAGCTCGTGGCTGTTTCTTCCTCATGATATTCAAGCTCTTTTTCTGTACCTCATCTCCTGGCTGCAGAGCCAGTAGGTTAATTTGAGGCTTGTCATATCTTTCATATAATTCCTTTTTAAGTACAACTGTGAAATCCTGTTGATTTGATAAGATTAAAAATGTGTTCAGTCAAAATCAGTAGGTGCCAGTAGGATTTTCGATATGTCATATACTTTCTGGGGATTGAAACCGAGGGATATTGTTGGGTCTTTATACTCTACCTGGGAACCGATTAATAATGTTTTATAGACTGTGAACTCTTTTTTTTTTTTTTTTTTTTTTGGTATGCGGGCTTCCTTTTGCGGTGGCTTTTCCGGTTGCGGGGCACAG
>NC_041224.1:165144576-165190891 GCF_002837175.3 Physeter macrocephalus
GGCCACGGCTCACGGGCCCAGCCGCTCCGCGGCATGTGGGATCCTCCCAGACCGGGGCGCGAACCCGGTTCCCCTGCATCGGCAGGCGGACGCGCAACCACTGCGCCACCAGGGAAGCCCCTAGACTGTGAACTCTTTATGTCGTTGCCGACCCTTAACTGTTCCTTTTGGTTGTTTAGCATTGTTTACAGGGCTCTTAGTTACCTGTGTTTCTTGTTTTTGTTTTTCTTGAATTGAAATTATTTTATGCCTGGTTCTGAGCATTAACAAGTCTCAACATCTGATTTTTAAAAATAAGATTTAAAAAATTTCTATTCGCCTTGTATACTGTGGATCCTATCATTTGCCTGCTTATTTAGAACACTCCAGTCACAAGTATCTGTTAATAATTTGTTTTCAAACTCGTCTGAAGATAATATTTAATATTAAGTATATACTACTTAAATATGATTATTTAAATAACATTAAGCAAACTAGTAATGAAACTTTTATCAGTAAGTGAATGACCACAGTTGTTTTTTACCTAAAATAATTTATCTAAGCTAAAATTTAGATTTTTCAACCATAATGAGGTTTTCAGTCCACTCCAACTGTGGTCTTCTGAATATTTTAACGAACCAACACTAGATTTAAGGTCCTCAATACAGTTTCTCTAGAAAATTCAAATTGCAGTTGGTAGACCTGGGTAATTCAGCAGCCACATGAAAAAGACCAGGCTCTGTGTCATGTGACCAACGTGAGCCTCTTTCTGTGGCTGAGAACATGAAGCGTGGGCTGGTGGCAGGAGACACAGCAGGCTGGATGCCCTGCCCCAAACACTCAGTCCTTCACCACACACCCAAATAAATGCCTCTTACCTTATTAGGTGCTCAATAAACATTTGGGAATGTTCTCCCTGAGCTCTGAAAGAACTTGGACCTTAAGAGTTGTCTCCAGAACTTCCCTGAGGGTCCAGGGGTTAAGACTTGGACCTTAAGAGTTGTCCCTAGAACTTCCCTGAGGGTCCAGGGGTTAAGACTCCATGCTTCCACTGCAGTGAGGGGGCACGGGTTCAATCCCTGGTCAGTCAGGAAACCAAGATCCCACATGTCATGGGGCATGGCCAAATAAATAAATAAATAAATATTAAAAATAATTTGCTTCTGGTATAGGTATTGTACTGAATTTGTACCAATTAAAAAAAAGAAAAACAAAGAGTTGTCCCCATCTAAGTCATTTTCAGTCGCTAAACATACAGGAGGCTTTTATCTTTTGGCGCATTGGAGTCTAAGTCCTCCCATTTAGTTTTCATATAATCCTGACAAGAAGTAAAGTTTTCTCCATAGTTCCACACACAGCCCCAGTCATTACCTAACAGGGGATACCTGTGATATGTCAGAATGACCCTGTGATGTGGTACTCACATCATCCTAGGTTCGAGAGCTGATGTTTATAATCTGTGTGAATTTGAGCAAATTATTTCACTTTAATTAAATTTAGATTTTTAGAAATCTCAATAATGAGTTACAAATAATGGCCTGCATGGGTTTTGTGAGGATTAGTGATAAGATGTAAAGAAATGCCGGAGAAAGTGCTTGGCCTGGAGAACGTGTCCATAGTTGGTAGATACATTCTGAATGTATATTCATGCTTGTTTATTTCTGTACGTGTATATGCACAGAGCTAGGAGAACTCATGGATTCCTTTCAAAGATAAGGAAGAAAGAATCTTTTGAAGTCTATATGAAAAGTGCTTAGGAATTAATGTCCTGCTGTTTGTTATCCAAGATATAAGTTCCTACCATGTTCAAATAGAATCAATAGGATTAATATTCCGAATTTTCTTTGAAGTTCTAATACAGAAAGGCCTGGAAGCAAAACCCATAGCTATTTCTAATGGGGGTAAGTTCTCAATACCAAGTAACAGGCCCAGTGGGACAGCTAGGCCATATCTGTATTTTCCTGTCTTCACATATGTATTCTCTTGGAGCCTTAGAACGGTTCAGTTGACTGGCAAGAGGTGAGCATGTTCCTTGCTTGGTCTGTCGCTGGGAGTTAACTTCTATAAGTCTCCTGGGGAGGATTTGGAGGGCTTGGAGGTTTCTGCTGTAGGGACTGGGCTTTTTTTTCATTCATCTTCGGACAGGCTTGTGGCTGCCTCTCAGGAAATTACAGTTCATTTTTTGACTGTTCAGGAAGGGCCTTTTTAAATACTGGCGTCCAACAAACAAACAGTCTTTCCCTGCACAGGTCATCGAGGCCGCATCTCACCCAGGGGCCAGGAAACAGACTCCTCTGAACTTTCCCCATGGTTTGTTTTCACACGTTATCTTCTCTTCCAGATCTGGAGACTGACATAGAACCTGTCTTCACAGATTTAGGTGAGGTCAGTTAAATAACTACCAGCAGCCCTCATCATCACAAGAATCCTCAAATGAATCAGACATTTCTGCAAATATTAAATCAGTTGGACACACAGTTTTCATGTAGTTTTTTTTTTTTTTTTCCTTTTTTGAGACACTCCAGCACATTTGTTTGCTATGTCATATTTATGCCTTGTAGAACCATGGACCAAACTAGAGATTAGATAGGAACACAAGGCAGAGTTTTTTTGAAGTAACTTTTTTTTTTTTATATGGAAAAGGACTTTAATGTGAGAATTTATTTTATGGATTTCTCCAATGTGCAAGTAGATAAAAGAACTTCAGATTTAGAAATTCTAAAGTAACTGAGCCCGTCATCTTTTGGAAGATTTTTCTGTTTGTTTTTCTTTGAAACATTTTCAGTGTTTAAGCTCTTTCAGCCTCTCACCATGGTACCTGCAAGAATTCAGATGTTTCATAGGCGAGCAGTTACCATGCAACTACACAGATCAGAACATGTTAGCTGGGCCTTGTTATGTGATGTGTTGACTTTCAATTGATTTTAAGCACACTTTAAATGGTAATGAGAATGCCAGGCTGGGAGATAGCATATGGCTTTAACGATTTAATTCTCAGAAAGCAAGCAAACATTTTAAAATTATGATAGAGTTTTACTAGTGTGAAACTCAAGGTGAAATCAGTGTTTGAATGACAGAAACTATTTCTTCCCTCTTTATTATTATTAGCTATGCTTTATTATATTGTATTGTGTGGATAGGAAAAAAAATAAAGAGGAAAACCAGAATTTGCTATCGAAGCTTGGATCAAATTAAATATGACATAAGGCTTTGCTCAAAAGGTATGACGCCTGGTGTTTTTGAACTCAAATCATCCTTTCCAGCAAAATTTAATATGAAAAGTCAATTAAAATATAATAAGGAAAAATGTAGTTCAAGGAGCTGGAAAATGAGAGAAAATGTGTCAGGGCATGAAAGAAAGATGAAGAGAAATATTAGCTATTTAGGCATGAACTACATATATATATATATATATATATGTATATAGTACTCACTACATAGTCTCCTATTAACCAAGAGAAAAATGTGAGTAAATGAGGTGAGTCATTTGGAGATATTTGATCTCTTTATGGGGAAAGACTTGGAGGCGCTGTTGAACGTTTGTTTTCTTTATTTGTTCTATCAGATTTTGCCGGCTGCCATTCCCAGCTAAATGACAAAAGCCTATGGGGTTATTTTTTCTTAAATTACACTGTTTTCATAGTTAAAACTGAATGCTGGAGATACCAAAGTGCAGTCAACTTTAGGATATTTAGGGGTTTAAACAACTTGTGAGAAGTACGATCTGTTCACAAAGAAACCATGTTTCTCTATACTTCAGTCACTTCTGCAGAAATTTAAAGCCATTGGTGAATTACACAGTAAGATGTGTGGTTTAAAATTATATACTGATAGGGTGTCACCGCTGAGTGGGACTACAGAGATAAAATGCTCTGGAGGCATTTTTTTTTTTTATACCAGCGAAACAGATTTATTTACAGTCAAAAACATAATTGTCTACAGTTGGAAAATAAACCTTTGATCTCCTGAGTTTTAGACTCTCTTTAATAGCTTCTCTACACTTGTCACTATTTCAGTTAAGTTGTTTCATTCAAAACTGTTAATTTAGTTACTTCATATAGACACTGTCTAAGTCGAATGATGAAAGTAATGATTACCATTTACTGAGCACTTACTCCATCCAGGCCATTTACTAAGTAAAAGCTTTGCATAAATGCCCTCATTTAATTTTTACAACCATGTTGTAAGGAAATTTTGGATTAGAGAAGTTAAACAATTTACTGAATATTTGCCTACAGCTCATTAATGGCAGAGAAAGTGTTCGGACGCACATGCACACTAGGGACAAGGAGACACGAGGAAAGTTCAGTTTAGCTGATTTATGAGGTTAGCAGTAAATATCTGAAGAGGGAGTTTTAAAGTAAGACTTGACCTTACCAGTGACTCATTTGGGTGGTAAGTCAGGAGGAAGTAGGAGGCAGTGGTGACCTCTTCGCCGTGAGTAACAAAGAGGATGCTGTTGCCATTGGTCAAAATGAAGAAGAATTAAGAAGAAGATCCTGAGAGAGTTGGTTTGAAGTTCCAGAGAGATGTAATGCTGTTAACATCCATGGGTATGGAAATGTAGGACTGAATTTCTGATCAGGCGTTGGAACCGGGTTGAAGATTTGGGATCCAGCTTTATACGATTAAAGCAGTAACATTTCATCGTGCATCGAACAGAAGGTAAATGAGGACAGAACTGTAAGGACTGTCCACATTTAGGGGTTGGGAGGACACAAATGGGGTCAGAAAAGTAAGAGGAAGACTGACGGGTTATCAGAGAAACTGATGAAGGGGAGAGCTTAGGGAAAGGAAGAGTTGTCAGGAGTATCACTTCTTGCAGAGAAGTCAGGGTGAAGGAAGATCAAAGGAGACTATTCAGTTTTATATTATGAAATCCTAACGTGGACTTTTTAGAGAGCAGTTTCACAAATATTTCAGGATAGTTTAAGCCAAATTATAAAGATCCAGAGGGTAAGAAATAGAGATAATATAATTTGCAAGAATGCAAGGAGAAAGATGGAGTGGGAGTTTGGTGGACTCCCAGTGCTGGGAATGAGTTTTTGGAATAGTGGAGACCTGATCATATTTGTCATCAGAGAAGACCTAGTTTGAGGTCAAGTCTCTGACTTATACATCATTCTGTATATTGCCTCATCCACGTAGGTGCTTAGTAGATGTTTGTTGAATGACTGATTTAGCCTTTTACCAAACCAGAAAGATAGATATTACCTTAATTTTATAAATTTAAAAAAGCATGTTCTCAAATAAACAAATAGAAACCATGTCCTATGGTAGGTGGGAGGGTGGGGAGGAGGTTGGATGAAGGACACAGGTTAACATCAGAAAGGAGAAGGTCCAGCTGATGGTCAGGCAGGGCTAAGGCTCAGGAAGGCGGTGAGGATGCAGGGACAGAGGCAGAAGTGCTGGAGGGAGAGTAGGATGAGATTGGAGGGAAGTAAAATACGCAAGAGACCCACTGACAGGATGTGGTCCAGGGCAGGCAGTGAACTGGCAGCCCAGACCGATGAGGGCTGGGTTGAACTTGCATGAACTCATAGACCATTGCTGAGCCATTTTGTCAGCGTTGCTTACAAGCCCTATTGAACTTTAAATGACATGGCGTGATCATAATAAAGAGGTCCTGGAGCACAGCCAGGCTTCCAGGACTAAAGTTATGCCTCACATCACCAACTCCCTAGAGAGACTGCAGGTCTCTGGATAATAGAAAGCAGCAGGCTGCTCTAGCAGCTGGGGAATGGCAGGCTGCAATGGATTAATGGCCTGGGGAGAAAAGCCCTAAAGCTCTTCTCACCCTAAAGGAAAGAGCACAACTCTGGCATCAGAACACTTGAACTTAAACTCCAGCCTTGCTTCCCACTACCTAGATAAGCTTGAGCAAATCTTTGAAACTGTCTGAGCCTTCAGTTCTGTCATTTACAAACTGGGACCTATGACAGACTTGTCTTACAGAGATGTTGTGAAGATCAAATGAGATACATGGGAGAGTAGTTTGCAAATTTTAAATTCTACGCAAATATTAGTTTTTTGACCGTATCATTATTGTTGGTAAAGCCACAGCGATGTGAATGGCTAAGAAGCAGTGGTAGCAGAAGGATTGCCATGTATCTGGCATACAGTACTCAGAAATGGGAGATGTGTCCTTGAGTCCATCATGGAGTGTTCTGAATACCAGGCTGTACAGATGGGAGTTCAGGTAGAAGAGTTCATTGTCTGTGACAAACAGTGCTTCTTGGTCTGTATGGAGGAAGGCCCTTTCTGCAATAGACACTTTTTTGTAAAACCATATTGGAAATTTGTCATGAAATACTTATTTACAGTAAAGGATAGTGCAGTGTATTTTGTAGGTATAAATGTTTTTTGTGTATATATACATACACGCACTCATCCTGTAAATGCATATAAACATTCACATGTATGTTACATGGAAATACATACATAACTACCTTATTTTCTTTGCTCTCTCCTACATAGCTGTCTTTTCAAATAGTGATATATCTGTTCCAGTTTCTCAAAGTTAATCATCTTGCTAAAACAACCTTGCAATAGTCTCTGGGCTCAGATTTGGAGTTACCATTGCAGAATCATTCCTGGTCCGCTCCTGGCTCTTCTTCCTTCCCACCTTCTCCAATGGAAGGGAGATGGCGTTTCTGATTTCATTACTCACGCCCTGTGGCTCAGGGAGCAAATTGGAGACATCAGGATTGATTATTTTCTGTGCTCTCTTTGTCTTCGTCAGGGTTTGTTCAAAAGCCAAGTTAGAGTTTTCAGAGTGGGAGTAGCTTAATGGAGCTCTACATTCAGTACAGAAAACGGTGATTTGGCAAAAGCTCCAATTATTACAGAGAGTGAAATAGAAAGGGTGGGCGTGATGGTGCTTTAGGAACCTTACCTTCACATCACGTTATTTGCCCTGTAGCTGAACATAGCTGGCAAATTATTAGGAAACAAGTTGCTAGAATGTCATAAGTGGATGGCATATCCTTTGATGCATGTAAATTCTGTGTGCCCTTCATTACTGTTTAAAATAAAACTAATGACCATTTTAAAGATATATTGCCGAGAAAAATTGGTCATAACCCCAGATTGATGATTATCTCTGTGCTCAGGTTTATTTGCGGGGGGTTGCGGGTTGTGAGGTGCTTCTCTTGTTTACAACTCAATGGGCAGTTAGAAATGGAGCTAATCTCAAATGCCACTTTTTTTTTTCAAGTCTTTCAGATATTCCCAATCAAATATTCCCTTTCTTTTCTGCCTGGATATAATTTTGTTGATAAACTCTAGTTATGGCATTTATGACCTTCTGCCTTCAATTATTCATTTATCCATCTTCCTTGTCTTCCTGTCTGCTAAGTAACACGCAGGCAAGGACTTGAACGGATTCATTCTGAATTCCCTGGAGACACTTGGTATGGAGCCCTTCACCTAGTACGTGCTCACTTGGTAACTGCTCCTGTTACTGCAGTGAGGTAGACTCCAGAGAAGACTAGACGGAGGCCCCTTTGCTTGTAGCAATAAGGAAGAGGAAAGTTGAGGTTCTGGGCATTGATTATTAAGGAGGAAAAAGAAGACTTGTGTCAGTTCTTTCTACAATAACGGCAGTGTCTGAATAACTGATAAGCTCAAAACCAGCATATTAAAAAATGCCCCTGTCCCCTGTCTAATTGTTCCTGGATGAGTGATGCTCTCTGCTGAGGACAAGATAAGGACAGATAAATAACTTCTGATAGAAGATGAAGGGGTTCCCTCTTTATTTTTTCTTCTCTTTTCTTTTTTGTCAAATCTTGGCAGGTAATTGGGACCTGAACAAAGAATGGAGAAGGGATCAGAGATTAAAATTGTGCAGATTTCTGGGTAACAAAAGGTGACTTTTCACTGTGTCTTGATGGGACCATTTTAGTAACGTTAAAACATACTGCTCTGGTTGAAATACACATCTATTGCTTTCTTTAATATATTTCTATGAACTCAAGAACTTCAAAACCTATCCTACCTAAATTAATCCTACCCTGTCTTATTAGTTTTTAAAAACATTTTTGTGGAGTTTTTTGTTGATTTTGGGTAGGTGGGATGGGCTGGAAGAAAAGAGCTTAGATGTAATGGAGTCCATCCTCTTCCATAAAGATTCATGACAGGATGCCCAGGGAAGTTAAGTGACATGCCTGTATTAGTGGAATGTTCAGGAGTAAAGTCATGATTTCCTAGCTCTTACCCAGATCATCTTTCACTTATATCTTATTTCATGTATATTTCACATGTTTATCTGCTGCCTGATAATCTTCTCTAATGTGTGTATTTTCTTTATGCAACTATAGTGTACATTTTTCAGGGACTCAGATCATATCTTTGACTTCTTTTGACCTCTCACAACCAAGCCCAAGTCTTTGAACATTATTATTCACAGTATGTCACCCTTTAAGGATTAATGATTGCTGTGGGCAGCATTTGTTTGCACAAATTACTGTGGATGAAGAAGTTGAGTGAGAGATGGAAAGCTGCACCAAAAAGAAAAAAAAAAAATCAGAAGCAAGATAAATAAGCCTAAGGACTGTTTTTATAACTGAGAAGAATTTTTTTTGTTCTTAACTGTTTTTGAAATTGGACTAATGGTAGAGGGAACAAAAGGATGCAGATAAACTAAATTGCTCTAAATAGCTGCAGTTCAGAGCAGTCCTAGAGAAATACCTTCAAAGAGGGCTTACAAAATGGGAAGAAATTAGTCATTCCTGCTGTGTCTGTGCAGAGGGGTGGGATGGGGGTGGTTAGGAAAGGAAATGGGAAGACCACAGTGGCCCTCGCCGCCTCCTCTGGCTGTCAGTGCCGGGTAGCAAAGATGTGACTCTGACACAGAAGGTTCAGAATCGTCACAGGTCACAAAGAAGACACCACTAAGAATTCATAGCCCTTTTGGGGCCTAACTACAGTGAACCTGATAAATAATTCAGGTAGTCAGAAATGCCTGCATATGGAAGACTTTTAACTGTTCTTTTTCATCTTATCCTTTAATATTATCCCTGGCCTCCTTTCCATCTGATGAAAATCTCAATCTCTCTGTCTCTCTGACTCTCCCTCTGCCTGCTCCCCTCTCTCTTTCTCTCTGTCACATCTCTGTCTCTGTCACTATATGGCTATGTCTGTCTCTAGCTCTCTTTTGTCAAGAAGGATCATTTAGGAAGCCCCCTGTTTTCTCTCAGCTATGTTATTCTTTCAGTAACTTGCAAATATAGTTGGAAATAAGGAGCATCATTTATTTTGGTAACGGTAACTCTCTCCATTGGATGGAGCTCAGCAATTTTACTTACGTTTTTGCCTCAATAATAAGTCACAGATTTTCCAGGTTTTAGGGCTAATAGAACCATGTTATACATTTGAAAATTTATAAAGTGTACAAGTTATCTATTATCAGACATAATTGGGACAGTAATTTCAGTTAAATTAAGAAGTCATAAAAATATTTAATAAGTGATACACATACACACAAAACCATCTAAATGGACACTAACTTGGCAATCTTTTGATGTAGGGTCCAAGTTATTGCCTGCATGTGGATCCACTGATTGAATTAATATTGTTTCCCTTCCCCACATGCATCAACTCTGATTTCCAGTTTGCTTTCTTATATTGGAGTAAATACATTTAGGCACTTGGAGAGTAATTTGAGTGTAGAATCATTCAAGAATTTTAAGACTCTGCCCTCTCCTTACCCACATGTCCCCTGATTTGCCAGAAATTTTAACTGACTTATCCTTCATAAATGTTTCTAAGCCATTCAAGTAGATTTTCATGCAATGAGTAACTCCTTTTTTGTTCCCCTATTTTATTTCATTATAAAATATTTATTCTTATATAATTACAATACAAAAGTATAGTTGGCATAATTGCTAATTATTAGAGAAATGAAAATCAAAGTTACAATGAGATATTATTACCTCACTCCAGTCAGAGTGGTGATCATCAAAATGTCTACAAATAATAAATGCTGGAGAGGGTGTGGAGAAAAAGGAACCCTCCTACTCTGTTGGTGGGAATGTAAATTGGTGCAACCACTATGGAGAACAGTGTGGAGGGTTTTTAAAAAAACTAAAAATAGAGCTACCATATGATTCAGTGACCCCACTCCTGGACATATATCTGAAAGAGATGAAGACTCTAATTCGAAAAGGTACATGCACCCCAATGTTCATGGCAGCACTATTTACAATAGCCAAGATGTGGAGGCAACCTAAATGTCCACCAACAGATGAATGAATAAAGAAGATGTGGTATAAATATACAATGGAATATTACTCGGCCATAAAAATAATAAAATAATGCCCTTCGCAGCAACGTGGCTGGACCTAGAGATTATCATACTAAGTGAAGTAAGTCAGACATAGAAAGACAAATATCATATGATATTGCTTATATGTGGAATCTGAAAAAAAAAAGAATACAAACAAACTTATTAACAAAACAGAAATAGACCCACAGACTTATCGTTACCAAAGGGGAAGTGGGGGAGGGATAAATTAGGAGGTTGGGATTAACATATACGCACTACTATACATAAAATAGATAACCCACAAGGGAACTATACTCATTATTTTTTAATAACCTGTAAGGGAAAAGAATGTGAAAAAATGTGTATATATAAAGAATATTTTTTTCAGTAATTTTTTTTTTAAAGTATAGTTGGCATAATATGGTTTGGTAAGAGCTTGACGGTCAAGAGCACATGTGTGGAGGTTCCAGAAGATTACCTGAGCAGCCACTAATGGCCAGTATGTGCTGGGTGGTGGTCAGTGCATTTCATGAGGACATGAGACCATAGAACTTTCTGGTATATTGATTAAGTGGAATATTGGGCAGAAACTTTCTGCCACCTATATCCCAGCTATCATATATTTCAGCTGTGTAATCTTGGGAAAATGACTTAAACACTTATGTCTCAGTTTCTGTGTCACTTAAAATAGTAATATAATAATAATACTTATCTCACAGGCTTGCCAGAAAAATTTAATGAGCTGGCAAATCTCAAGCACTTGGCACTGTGCATTTCAGTTGCAGGTGGCACTCAGTACATGTTAGCTATTACTATTCTTATTTCCTTGTTTGGTAGTCTATGACTGTGTCTCTCAAACTTTTTGTCCTTATTGTCCCCCTAAGGAGATTGCTTAGATGTTTTTTCCTAAAGATCTCATAACATTTTAACACCATAGATATGCAGTATATCTGCTTATGTACTGTGGCCACATGGAGGGTCATAAACTATCGTAATATCTAAGGTTTTCTTCTCCTTTCCCTAAGAAAATTTTCTTACCCTCTGGGGACAACATTGCCCTGGTTGAGAACACATGGTCTACTGTATTTCAGATGACTGTGTTCTCCTCCAACCCAAGGCATCAGGGTACTATGTTAGAGTGGGGTTGACTCTTTATAATATGGGATTGAGCAAGTTTTGACCTGGGAATGATGCTCCCTTATCCTGTGGATATTTCCCTCCTTAGATAGGTACTTTGTTAATGGATTGTCATTGAAGATATGGAGTATTATTTGTTGGCCTGAAAAGTGGGAGGTGGGTGGATTCTTGGAACTGCTGGGGGTATGACCAAGGCATCTGGGAAAAGAACGTTTTCAGTTCCAAGAATGAGAAATCCTGATGGGGAGGCCTGGAAGTTGAAATTAGGTTTAAAGTGGACTTCTAGAAGAAAAACCTTCCTTTGGTTTACAAACAAGTCTGCTTTCAGTCTTGCTGTGAGAGTTGATGTAAGTGAGCTCTTCTTAATCACCTGGTCTTACAATTAGTTGTGGCATGTCTTTCTTTTCCTCTGTATTATGAGTTATTGAACTGAGAGTATCTCTGTGTTAGCTTGCTCGGGCTGCCATAACAAAGTACCACATACTGGGTGGCTTAAACTACAGAAATGTATTTTTTCATAGTTCTGGAGGTTACAAGTCCAAAATCAAGATGTCAGCAGGGTCAGCGGGGTTCTGAGACCTCCCTTCCTGGCTTATAGGTGGTGGTTTTCTCCTTGTGTCATCGGATGGTCTTCCTTCTGTGTGTGTCTGTGTCCTATAATCTCCTCTTCTTCCAAGGATACCAGTCATATTGGATTAGGGCCCACCCTAATGACCTCATTTTACCTTAATACGTCTTTAAAGACCCTGTGTCCATGTATGGTCACATTCTGAGGTCCTGGGAATTAGGTCTTCAACATGTGAGTTTTAGGGAACACAATTCAGTTCATAACAATCCATTACCAGTTGGGTAGTGGGCATTCACTAATAAGTGAATGAATGAATGAATGAATGGGTTTTTATTTATATTTTTGCTGTTTGCAGAATTAGCAATTCTAGCAATTCTTGTGAGTTATTCATAAGTTTCTCAAAATTTTTATATTTCTTTCACCCTAAAGATAGGCTTAGGAGATACAATTCCAAGGTGATGTTCATATTTATTCAGCAACTATGCACCACTCTTCTCTTCATGAAGGAAGCTCCTCTCATCATGTTAAGAGCTTCTGCCGTCAGCAGGTGTAACCCAAACATTAGCAGACCCCTGAGCAGCAGTTAGAGAGAGGCCAGCCAGAGAGCTAATCTTTCCAAAGTTATCCATCTTATTAACAGATTGTTTATAAAATGCGTACAACCCTCCTCCCATGACTGATCTGCATTTCAGAATGTCCTGGAAGGCCAGGCAGGTTTGACTTTAGAAGTCTGACTCCACCAGTGCTGCATGGAAAGTAGCAACACAGAGAGAGCTGATCCCAAGCCTCTTCTCTTCCCCACAGGGGTTCCATCCTGAACCACAAGGGGCTTGGCCCACGCGCACCAGCTCTGCACTCTCCTCCCCCAGATAAACGGGTGACACCTAGAGATGTCAGAACCTCGGGAGGACAGACGCAGCAAAGAAGCCCACCCAGGCCCTGGGAGAAGGTTTGGGGCAGGAAATTATGGACCTTGGCTACAAAGAACATAGCTTAGAAGAGGCTGTACAGTCTTCAGACAGTCATACTGTTTGGCCCTGTCCACCCCTTGCCCTGATGGGAGGGTGCGGGTCTTGGTCAGAGGGTGATGCTGAGGTCAGTTTCAACTCCTTCAGGACCTTGCACTAGTTTTGAGATTATCCCCATACTCTGACTTCCTTGAAGAGTGAGCAAGAGAGTCAGGGGGACAGAACCTTCTGAGAAAACACAAGGGTCTGGGGTTAGCCACGTTCAAGGGGAGCCGATGGAGGTGGCTGTTTCACCTGAGAATTCACCTCCTTAAGTCCTGACACCAAATACCCCCAGTTTCTGCAAATTTTTTTTCAAAATTTTGAAAAAAATTTTTCACAACTATCTATGGTGGTTTGCCAGGCTATGCTCATAGCTTCAGGAAAAAAAGCCAGTGTTGTTCTTCACTACATAGAATAATTTACAGGTAGGGACCAATCTACTTGCTTGGGAACAGCGGGCTGTCTGTGCCTTTCCCAGTGGAGGGGACATTATGCTAAGCAGGGTGACAGTCTTCAGTGTTCACCATAGAAGCAGGGAGAGCTTTCTCATTAATTACATAGCTGTCTTTATGCAGTATCGGTACCTTACTTTGTCCTCAAGATTCTTTAGGGAAAGCCATATTTCTTTTATTTATTTATTATTTATACAACATCTATTTTCAAAGAGAGTTTAAGACAAATGAGAAAATGGGAGCGGGGACAGTATTTGGAAGGCTCTCTGAAACAGGACATTTGAAGAGACAATTCAGACAGAAGTTTGAAGGTGCTTGTCCTCTTCTTGATAAAATTTCCTGTTTTTACTTCATCCTTACTTCTCCTCTCCCCAGACCTCCTTCCACTCTACGCTGTACAGATTCAGGGTATCCCTTTTCATCTTTACCATCCCTCTCTATACCCTCCCTGCTCTAGTCCATTTAATTGCCAGATTCCAGTGGTCCTTAGAGTAAAATTCAAGTGGTTTACCAAAGCCTCAAAGGCCTTGTGTATCCAGGCCCATCGGAACCCTTGGTCCTTCCACTCACCCCATCCCTCACAAAACATCCCCGGCCACATGGATCTTTCAGTTCCCGGAAAAGATCCGACTCTCCCTCCATACTAATTTTGTGCCTGCTTTTACTAAGACCTGGACTGTTGTGTTAGCCTCTCTCCTCCCATGCACTGCCCCCCTTTGTCCCAGCTCCCCCATGGGTATCAACTGCTCATCCTTTGGGAATCCCATTGTCCAAGACGTCATCCATGTCCGCCATATTTAAACTCACACAGCCTCCCAATATTCTCTATCATACTTCTCTATGTCCTTCATGACATCGCTCATAATTTTATTATTTCCAGTCTCAAGTTTGTAGTTGTTATTTGATATTTCTTCTCTGTCTTGCTTTCAAAACAGATAACCTTCCCAGCTGCAGAGACTTTATCTGTCTTGTTCATCTTTGTATCCCAAGGGCCTCACACTGTGTCTGGCACAGAGTAGCCACTCAACACTTGTTTGACAAATGAATGAAGGAATGAGAAATACTAGCTTTAGGATAAAGTCTGATATACTTCACTTGATTTAGAATGTCTGCCAAGGATATTTGGATTTCTAGAGAGGGTAACATTCTAGTCCAAAGAAATTGGTTTACAATTATGAAATTGTAAGTGTCAGGGAACTGGTGTAAAAAGGTTTTTGTGGAAACAGAGGTCCATTGGGAAACCATGTCACATTAAGCAGCTGCCCACCCACGAGTCTTTTTCCTTGATCTGTTTCTTGAGTGTTTTGTCTAAGAGAGCAGGCCTGCCATTTAGACATGATACTTTAGAAGTTAAACCTTGTTAGAGCCACCGCGGTACTCCCAAGGACCAGGGGGCCCTGCATTTCAGTCAAGTGTGAAAATGTAGCTAAGGAAGGAATGAGGAATCTAATCTGATTTCAAACATATGATGCTCCCCTCACTAATCTCAATCTTTAAAATCTGCTTTATCATCCCAAACTTCACATTTCTCTCTAATACTTGAGTTTTTAGTTTTATTTACAAGTGAAGATAGGAACTCTTTTCTGAACAACCATAAAGTAGCTGAGACAAAGATGAAAAAACAGTCAAAACTTTCTTTTCATGGGATGTGTGTGTGTGTGTGTGTGTGTGTATTACTGGGATCATCTTACAGCTGTGTTGCCTCCCTCTGGCTGCCAGCTTTGTGCACATGGGCCTGGGTGACAGGGACTAAGTCAGACTGTAGCTTGCTTTCTTAAAAAAAAAAAAAAAGAAAGAAAAGAAAAGAAAGAAAAGAAAAAGAAAAAATGTTATTGTGTTCTCCTGATTTTTAAAAAATTTTTTGGTGGAAGCTCTGTTTTTGTTTTGTTTTGTTTTGTTTTGTTTTGTTTTGTTTTTTTAACAGAGTCTTAAGTGGTTGAAATTGATTGGCAGCATATATTCAATACTTAAGAGAATACAAGCTTTTTGCATGTGGGGTAAAGTTGGGAACCTGCAGTGTTCATAAATGAAAGCAGGGCTCTGACTGCGTATAAACCTATAAAAGGATCTTTTCATATGTTTAAATTCCTCAGTATTGGGGGAGCATATTTCAAAATTCATTCAAATGAGAAGGGCCACCAGTATAGATTTTTTAAAGGTAGCTTTTAAAATCTGTTGTGACTGTGTGTTTTTATTATTTTCCTTTGACTTGTTCCTTATCTGAACTGTGTAGCTACACTGGCTATGGTACTGATGGCTCTCATCTTAGGTTTTATTTTATGTCTTAGAAATCACTTGATTTAATTTTAACCCATATCTGGACATGTTCCAGGCTCAGGGCAGGGAAGAATTTCCTTGAGAGAAGGAGAGGGTCAAGGATAAGGAATAATAATTTTTCTTCTATTTCTTGTCCCTTCTCATCCTCCAGATCCAGAAATAGTCCCCTGAACATAGCCTGACACTTCTGGGTGACAGGTGTTCTGAAGATGAGAAGGTGCACTGTAAAGCCTATTTATTCAGGGAGGAAATTTTGTACCACTTACATTCAGAGCCATCACTATCATACTGAACTAGGCTTAAGCAGTGAATTTTTCATTTTTTTTAGACTCAAAACCAGATAACCCACATGGAAATACACACTATGTAATTTCATTTCACGCACCTAATCAATATCACTGCCTGAAATCTGTATTCTCCTTGTGAAGGGGACACAAGATTTTCTGTTTCATTATGTCTGTTACATATAGGGTGCAGTATTTTGGTGGGAAAAATAGGCCATGTTTATATTTTTGGATTCAGTTTGGTTTTTTTCATAAGCGTTTTTATAGCTCTCAAAGTTACTGGCCTACATTGTGTTGATTCTAACTACGTGGAGTGGTAAAGTGAGGTGCAATTAAAACGCAGTTGGACAGTCGCACTGAATGTATGTAAATGTTTATAAGCTGTTGGTATATATAAGCAGAACACATATTCGCTGTAGACCATAAAGACTTAACTGAAGTCAGGTCATCACCACTTTAAAACTGAGGTGTTAGGTATCTAGCATGATCAGATGTGTCTTTCATCAGAGTTTGTAGTAATAGATCAGACTGGATGGGCTTCCCTGGTGGCGCAGTGGTTGAGAGTCCGCCTGCCGGTGCAGGGGACACGGGTTCGTGCCCCGGTCCGGGAAGATCCCACATGCCGTGGAGCGGCTGGGCCCAAGAGCCATGGCCGCTGAGCCTGCTCATCCGGAGCCTGTGCTCCGCAACGGGAGAGGCGACAACAGTGAGAGGCCCGCGTACCGCAAAAAAAAAAAAAAAAAAAAAATAGATCAGACTGATCTTATGTGAGTAGTACTCTTGCTGAAGAAGACCACAGAATTTGATGTTATTTTGTAAAAGAAGTACAGTGCTGTAGTAATTACAGTATTTTCCACTTGCGTGTTCTGTGTCTTTTCCTAAGGTCATCTAGTTCCTTTATGTTTGGGAGCTATTTATCCTTCAATCTCTCCAGCTAGGTTAGTGTAGCGTAAAACCCTTGAAGCCTGTTCTGAAATATTATTTCAGTGATTCCTTATGGGACCTCAGATTGAAGATGCCGAAGAGTTTTTCACAGACTGCCTCTTCAAACAAAGTAATCATCTGAAGGTCGTTCTTTGATTCGTCCATTTATTCTACAAACACTTCTTGAATGCCTGCCGCCTGCCACGTGCTGCTCCCGGCCCTGGGGAGGGGCCAGCCTGTGAATGTGTGGAGTTTACAGAGAGACAGAACACAGGATAGGAGCAAGGCCCTGCAGATCATGCCTGAGTTCAAGTCCATCGGTGTCACTTCTCTGCTCATCCACCTTGGAGAAGCTACTTAACTTGGAGCCTCCATTCCCTCTATGAGATAATAACATATAAAATGCATAGTTTTATTATGAGTCCATGTATGTAAGCTTCTTTTAAAGTATCTAAAACTGTAAATGCTATGTTGGTAGTGCTCTTGAAACACTGAAATAAGTCAGGTGGGTGTTTGGGTGTACAGATAAGCAGCTGAGAGGACAGTCTAGGATGGAGATTGAAGTTTCTGATCGTATATATGATCTTTTTTAAAACCTTTTTTGGAGTTTAGTTGATTTACAATGTTGTGTTAGTTTCAGGTGCAAGGTGATTCAGTTATACATACACATATGTTCATTCTATTTTGGATTCTTTTCTCATATAGGTTATCAGGGAATATTGAATGGAGTTCCCTGTGCTGTACAGTAGTTGATTATCTTCTTGTGTATAGTAGTGTGTGTATGTTAATTCCATCCTCCAGATTCATCCCCCCACCCCCGCCATGTTTCCCCTTTGGTAACCATAAGCTTGTTTTCAATGTCTGTAAGTCTGTTTCTGTTTTGTAAATAAGTTCATTTCTATCATGTTTTTAAATTAGATTCCACATATTATTAAATATCATATGATATTTGTTTTTCTCTGTTTGACTTACTTCACTTAGTATGATAATTTCTAGGTCCATCCACATTGCTGTAAATGGCATTATTTCGTTCTTTTTATGGCTGAGTAATATTCCATTGTATATATGTACCACATCTTCTTTATCCATTCCTCTATTGATGGACATTTAGGTTGCTTCCATGTCCTAACTATTGTAAATAATGCTGCAAAGAACATTGGGGTGCATGTATCTTTTCAAATTATGGTTTTCTTGGGGTATATGTCCAGGAGTAGAATTGCTTGGTCATATGGTGTTTCTATTTTTAGTTTATCAAGGAACCTCCATACTGTTCTCCATAGTGGCTGTACCAATTTACATTCCCACCCACAGTGTAGGAGGGTTCCCTTCCCTCCACACCCTCTCAAGCATCATTTGTATATATGATCATTTAAGCTTAAGGCTTGGATGCCATTTCTTACGAAGGGAAGAAAAAAAGAGTGTCTGGACCCAAGCTTATTGGACTAACACTGAATGGCTACACTGAAGAGGGACAACCTACAAAATAGGAAATAACAAGAGAAATAGGAAGAAAACTAGCAGCTGTCATAGCAACCAAGGAATGAGGATGTTTCAGTAAGGGCATGCACAAGTCTAAATGGTGCTGTGAGATTAAGTGGGAGGAATACAGTCAAAAGAAAGCCCTTTGGATTTGCCAACCTGGAGCTGATTGTTAACGTCTCCTAATGTAAACATTAGGAGAGAAGCTTGTGGGAGAGTAGGGGCGGGAACCAGCATGGAATGTGTTGGTGTGAGATGGAGGTGAGAAAACAGAGATGTTGAAGATGGACTGTTCCTTCCAGGAATTTAGCTAAAAGGAGAGAAATGTGGGAATAGCTGGAGGGGAACTTGAGGGTCAAGGGGATTTTTTTAGTGGGAAATATTGGGGAATGTTTAAACATGGATCCAGTTTGAGAGGGAGAGATTGTGCATACAGGGAAGGAAGAGATAGTTATCTTCCAGAGAGGCCTGTAGGGCGAGGGCTCCAAGGGACGGATGATGTGATCAACCTTTAAGGAAAAGAAAGTGGGTGCACCTAAAGGTAAACTCGTATGTTTGGCAACAGAAAGAGGTGGGAGATCCTGTCTAATGCCTTCTGCTATCTTCAGATTAAAGTCAGGTTGTCTACTGAGAGTGAGGGGAATAAGCTTTGGAGGGCTAAGGAGAGTGAAGGTTTCAGGTTGTCTACTGAGAGTGAGGGGACAAAGGTTTGGAGGGCTAAGGAGAGTGAAGTTTAACGCCATCTTTGAGGAGAATGAGAGAGTGCTTTCCAGAGAAGTGCAGTAAAATTGCTAGATGCGGTGAGGTCTCACTTTGGGTTGGGGATTTCTTATTTAAGGTAGAACTAGTCTGTGCTGTTAGGTGACTTTCTCTAGTGGGAATCTGAAACTCAGGTGGGCACAGGAGAGATTGGGCTTGTGATTGGGTGGGAAGCGTTTGCTTCATTGGTGTAATGAAAGAATAGAGGGCAAAGAGAACCTGGGGTGTTAGCAGAAGAATTTTTGAAATGAGAGACTGTATACCCTAAACTGATAAGGAGAGAAATGTGGTGTAGTAGGAAGAGCACTGATTGTTTTTTAGCCAAGAAAATTGAGTTGCAGTTCTATTTCTAGGATATGGTACTGTTTGAATTGGTGGAAGTCACAGATTTCTCCAAGCTAGTTTCCTCATTTGTAAATTAGGAATAATAATGACTTATTTCTCATAGCTGTGTAGGCATTTCACAAGACTATTAGTGACTAGCTCTCAATAGGTATTTGAATATTTAGCTGAATCTGAACTCCAGTTGGAAATGTCCAAGAGCCTAGTGGTGAATAATGTGAGTATAGTTATTTGCTTATTCCTTCTCTTGAATTATCAAGAACTGTTTAAACGTCTTTTGTTCTAGCCCTGCACAGCCTGAACTGTGCAGGGCTAGAACAAAGAGAGGGAAGGGAAGGAAGGGGTGAGGAAAAGAGGACGGATTCTCATTTGGAACACACATATTCAGAATGAGCACTGCATGTTTGAGTTATAGGGTGGAAGAGGGAAAAGAAAACCTATTAGACTTCCTGGTGTCAGATGCTATTATAGGATTGCCTGAACAAAGTCTCTTGTAGAGGAAAAGCAGATGTAGAAAGATTTTCCCTAAAATTACTGCTTGGTAGCTTACTGATTCCACTTTCTACAAACTTTTTTTCACTTGGAATTCAAGGAACTCACAACACTTAACAACATTTCATTTAATTAGTATACAGAAGGTGGCTGTATGTAGGACAGTTGGCAGTTAGTTTTATCCCTTAAATGGCTTTTCCGACAGTGACCCCACATAAAGACCTTCCCAAGCTGTAGAACGTGGTGGCAGCAAATTTGGGACTCTTGGCTATGAAGGAGGCAAGGAGACTTTGTTGTCTGTCTTGCTACCAACTTATCAGTAGCCGTCTAGTCCTTTAGACGCCTCCAGTTCTTGGCATCTTGCTGCTTCCCATCATCTGGGGAGCCATTGATTTCCCATTCTTGCTGAGTCCTGGAGTCACGTGGACAGAGCAGATAATGGGCCCCCTGGTGTAATTACCTTTTACTTATGCACCAGTCCAGCTTGGAAGTGTTACCCACTTTAAATGCCAGGCTGCTGCTAGTTTTGAAAATGTGAGCAGTGGCGAGGGGCTTTAGTTTTTTCAGGGAAGTGGATGTTGCTTTTAATACCACTGTAACTAACACCATTCATAAAATTATACCTGAAGCTTGCATTTTCATACAGAAGATTTATAGTACTATCCTCTGTCCATACTGTCTATGTTGTTTCAGGCAAATTATTTCATCTCTGTGGACTTCATTTGAGGTTGATATAAATATCTCCTATGGGTTGTTGTGGGATTAGATGAAATGAAACATATTAAAAGTCTTTGGAATTATAAAGAGCTTTATACAAAAAGTTACTTGATATGATATGAACCTTTACTCAATACCAAGGGCCATGTCATAGGTATCTTTCTAGTTACCAGCTCCATGCCTGGCAGGGTATGGGCATTCCCCGAGTATTTGCTGAACTGTACATGGTGCTGGTAGACCTCATGAGTCTTATTTTCCATTCTGGGCAACACATATGAAGACAGGCATTGCCAGTGAAGGCAACAGCATTGCTAAGATTCTGGAGCAAATGAAAGAAAAGGGACATTTACACAGGAAAGGAAGAGATCTCAGAGACCCAATAAATGTCTCCACATATTTGCAGGTTGATGGATGGAAAGGTGTATGTGTGTATCTCCAGAGGAAAGAACTATGATAAAAATAGAGAATGAAAGTCAGAGGAAAATAATATTTGATGAATTAAACAGAATGACCTGTCTACTAAATTAGGGACAAAATCTTCCTAGAATAGGGGGTTTTTGTTATTTTTTTTAAAAATGCTAGTAATAGGAATGACACAATGAATGTATGTTCTCCATGTGTTAGATGATATTCTAAGTGATTTATAGTCTGACAACAACTATGAGAGATTAATACTATCATTTTCCCCATTTTGCATATGAGTTAACTGGGGCATAGGGAGATGAAGTAATGTGCCCAAATTAGCACAGCTAGTAAGTGGGAAAGCTGTCCAGGTCAGCTGTCCCCAGACCCAGCTTTTTCTCATTATACAATCTCTACCTCTCTTAAATCACCATTTATTGAGTGCCTTGTTGGTGCTTTTTGTTACTTTACATGCATTATATCTAGTCTTCCCAACATGAGCATGGCTTACTATCCCCTCTTGAGACGAAAAAAGGTGAGGTACAGAGAGGTTAAGTGTCCATTGTCATGCTGTTTGAGTGGCTGCACTGATGTCAAGCTAAATTCTGACTCCAAACCATTTGCTCTTTCCATGCCCCCACGCCACCTCTACCTCTCACTTGTTGATTTGATCCAGAAGCAAGAAGGACCAGTTGTCTCGATGCCCTGAAAGCAGTTCCTGATTAGTGAGTGGCTGGGTAGTAAGACCCTAAAGTGGCTGATCATCAAACCCATCTGGGGAATGTTGACAAAATGTACCTACCCAGCCTTCTTTGAAGACCAGTCAAACCAGAATCTGCAGGGGTGGGACCCAGGAACTTTAATGTTTCATCACCTTCCCTAAGTGTTTTTGATGACCCTTGGGGATGGGGAATCACTGGATCAAATGATAGGAAAAATCTGTCCCAAAGTTGATTCAAAGAAATCAGCTATTTTCTATGCCCAAACCATGAGGTGCTCAGTATCTGAGCAAATGAATGAATGTATGAATGACTGAACTACCTCCCTTTGAAATGGGTTGAAGAGTGTATAGATATGAGCTGTAGGGAATTCCATCCTTTATTGACCATGTAGATTTTTCTTTTTTTAATCCTGTTGGCGCTGTCTCAATAAAATTCTTCTCTAATAGTGTCTGTTCACCAGTGGGCTTTATTAAATACCGTGAAGACTCAGTCTTGCAGTCCTAGATTATACAGATTTATATGAACCCATGGGATGGTCAGTGGGGGCTCCCTAGTGGATTGAGAGAAGCGTATGGCAGTAATGAAGGTGTCCTCAAAACTTATGCAGTTGAGTTTTTAGCATTGTAACTTGTTCTAAACTTAGCCCCATTATTCAAACCAACTGCATTGGAAACCATGTGAGAACAACCCTTCAAATGTGTTAGAGAATTTTATGCTTGTCAGGAGAATAGTTTTTCTTCTTTTTTTTTTTTGGTCCAATTTTAATGTTTTCCATTCTAGACTGACTGGAGCCAGAAAATTGTCAACTGTTTAAATAAAGTGTTTCCTTTCTTTCCTTCCCTCCTTCCCTCCTTTTCTCCCTCTTCCTTTCTTTCTCTCCCTTTGTTTTGGCAAAGAAAAATATTTGTCTAATGAGAAAAACTTCAAGGAGCTTGATTGAGCTTCAGTGAATGAGATGGAAAAATGGTTTCAAGTTAGGGGGTAGCTATTGTTATATTTTCCTCCACATTCCTCTGCGAATCCCCACATCTTGGCCAGCTAACTACAGAACTCTCCTGATTGTTGTAGGAACAGTATTTATAACCTATCTTGAGGAATGTGGAAATGTGCATAAGATCTATAAATTGCTTTAGTGTTTCCAGATTATAACAAAGACATTTGCAGTGTAGTTGGGCCTATGGATTCTGCACCTGTGTGTGTCGATTTTAAGCACAAACTTAACTCCAGAAGCTCTAAGTCTGATGTATCCAGGGAAACTTTTCTAGGAGGATCCCTCATCAATGTGGCTTTTTCACTTGCATCGCTCCAGGCAGTGTGCTGTCTTGGCACAATCCAGCCAATGCCGAAACCATTAAGATTTTTATTAGGTTTGTCCTGGTGTCATTATACTATGGAATCAGCAGTGCTTATAGATAATGCCTATTTTCTGTACTATGATTTTTATAGTCTGAGTTTATTAAGAGCCCCTGGAATTAATTTTAGAAACTTTTTAGGCAACAGGAGGAGAGAAACACTTTGCAGAAAGCTCTTCCATGATTTATGTCTTTTGAGTCTCAGTTCCTATGAAAAGAGTTAAAAAGTAGCCTGGCATAAGTGCTGCCGTTACTGCCATCTTTAACAGACAGGCAGGGTCAGGGTCTTGCTGTCTCCAAAGAGCCTTTGTTGCATGTTGTTTTACACTCAGGCTTTTGAAACTGTTTTCTGCCTTAAATGAAAATTTCTGTTTTTACCTAGCACCTTCCATTAAGCCATTCTTCACATTCTCTCATTTCCTGGAGGGGAGACATGTTCAGTGCACTATTCAAATAGGAAAGAAAGAAGAAAAACCCCACAACTTTTGCTGTCAATATTTGAAATCCATCTTGTAAAACAAAATCTTTTTATTATCAACCTTTAGAGATTTATAAATGAAATGGCTAATGATTTTGAAACATGGGTTTGTTTATTAACTTCTAAAAACAGGACTATCTCTGTGGGAAGCAAAGAGTTGGGCGAAAGTGCTGTGCAGTCAAAGTTTTGTTCCTTCTCTGAGCTGGGCTGGGTTTCACCTCTAGATCCACATTACAACCGTCCATGTGCAGAACTTTTGGAGTCTCTTCCCTGGCTTGCACCTTACTATCCTTCAGATCCTCACGTAGACAGTCCTTCCTCTGCTGTGTTTTTCCTGATACCCCATGGACTAGATTAGAGCTTTTTACGTGGTACCATAATTTCCTGATGCCCTGAGATTGGAGATCTTTACACAGTACCATAATTCCCTGCTTATTCATTTCTCTCCCCTTTTAAGACTCACAAAGTCAAAAACCATATCAGCTCTGCATGATGGTATCATCATTCCAGTGCCCAATAATTATTGGCTGAATAAATGAATGAAAAGCATATTGCATTTTCATGCTTTTTCGGTGGCCATGGCACGAAGCATTTTTGGACTCTGTTTATTAGAAACTTATCTTCACCTTCCTCTATAAAATCAGGATAAAAATACTAACCCTTTAAGGTACTTGTAAGATGGGGTGGGTCAGTCGTTCTTAACTGGGGGCATTTTGCCTCACCAGGGGACACACCTATGGCAATGTCTGGAGACATCTTTGTATGCTCACAGCAGCTCCACAAGAAAAGAATTATCTGGCTCAAAATTTGAATAGTGCTGATGTTGAGAAAACCTGGAGGAGGTGTCAGTACAGAGAACTTGGTTGGTCAAAGGTGATTTTATTTTACTCTACATTTTGGAGTTCACCTTTTTGGATCTCATTAATAATAACAAGTACACAGAGAATAACAGTTTTATTTATTATGTTCTTGCCATGTGTCAGGCACCATATAACTTTTCACAAATATTATCCTATTTAATCTTCTCAACAGTGCTGTTGAGTTAGGAACTATTTTATCCCCATTTTTCAGATAGGGAGACTAAGGCTTAAAAGGTTAACTAATTCATCTAGCTCCTAAGTGCCAGAGGTGGGATGAGAACTCAGGGGCTATGCTTTTGACCATTATACTATACAATTCTCTACAAATACAAGTCTCCATTTTAAGGTCTAAAAGGATTTCTCCCCTTAGTATTTAGTAGGAATTACAGTGGAGAATATGGAGATTTTAGGCTTACTTAAGTTTAAAAAAAATCATTATTACCTAGGTGGTTGCAGTTTTACTCTTGCACTAATTTGAACAAAGATACCGTCTACTGGCTGATATAATACGTAGGCAGTTGTTGATCCAGGAATTAGGACAAGTCTATTAGGCACAGTTATTTTATGGAATTCCCAAGAAGCACAAAGAAAACCTTGAGAGTTTGTTTTCTTTCAACACTGAACTTGCCATAGCTGATCAGCACAGTGCAATCTAGATGGGACTTTTCTCCTATTGAGGTGGATAAACAGTGACAGTTGGCCCCAGGTAATCCCATTAGGAGCTTTCCTCAGGACCACATCCTCTTCTTATGTAATTATACAAGAACCACTCATGAGTAAAGTCCACCTGCCAAGAGAGCAAGGCCTGGGGCAAAGGGTTGGCTGATAGGGCTTTTTCTCTCCTTACAGAGGACACAGTTGAAGCAAGTGGAAGAGTTGCACTCTGGATGCACAGTGATGGTCTCCAGTGATCCCTGAGTACTTTGTTAGCGCCCAATCATTATTGCCTTGAGGCTCTTCACTGATAAAGTTTCTAAACAAATTCTACCATCTTCAAGCACTGGTTTGTTGTTTCTAGGGCCTTAAAACTTGGCTTGTAGATGCCAAGTTAAGAAGCATCTATTCTTTTTACATAGGAATTTAAAGACCCTGGGGCAGCTGTGTTTTCTCCCTTGGAAAATTTCTGTTCATTGTGTGCTACTATCACACTTTGAAGATTCCCATGGAATACTCAAAAATGTGTTAGGCTCCATTCTTTTAGTCTCACTTTCCTACCTTTTGTGAAGAGTAAATGCTAATAGCACCAAACAGATTTTTGTTCTTAAATAAACCGTGCTTTATGAAAGTAGGCCCCCTCTGATTACAAATAGCTCTTTAAGCTCCTACTGGATATTAGTACTTGTCATTCAGACATACATTTTCAAGGGTCTGTTGAAGCCGAGTGATATATTTAGTCATTGCATTACTCTACCTGTAAGATGTCATTTACATATAAGATGCAATTTGAGACCATCTCCTGGGGATGAAAGTGATTAGTAGGCCTTATGCTTTTACTCTTCTCAAATGAATCATTTGACATGCTCTTGCATTTATTTTACATTGAATAAATTAAAACATTTGAAAAATTAAATAAGACGGCACTGTGTTTAGGGCAGTGTTTCTCAAATTTTAACGTGTTCGCCCCAGGCTCTTGCTAATGTGCAGATTCTGTTTCCAGCAACTTCCCAGGTCAGGTTCATGCTGTTGGACCAGGGATCACACTTGAGTAGCAGGCTATTAGGGAACATTGAGATGGTTTGAGAATTTGAAACCTGAGCTAGGGATGGCATCAAGCCGATGGCATTAAATTCGCTTTTCCTGCACTACGCTTAGTTGTATTATAAATTATTGTTTAAGCATATAGGGAGATTTTTTGGCAGAGAGGATGACTCCTGTTCCACATGATAAAACATACATTTGTAATTTTTAACAAATTAAATAATGCTTAATTTTTAATAAAGTATCACATCCATCTGTTTTGCCTGGAAAGATACTCCCTCCTTTTTTTTTTTAAGTTTTCTGAACAATAAAAAAATGAATATTACCGTTTCCGGTCATCAAAGACATTTTTTACATGGCTCACAATCTTTCAAATTGTAGAACAAATTTACAAGAGTCTGGACACTTAAATAGTAGTTACAATGGTTTTTTTTTTTTTCTTTTTTAATTACCTTTCTAAAGATAGCTAAGGGAACAATTTCAAATAGTTCCTCTGTGTGTTAGATATAAGTTGTTTCAATTGTTGTGTATTGGTAAGAATTAAGAGACTTCCGGCTTGCTATGTCCTGTCACGTTAGCTTCTTTTGTAGGGAAATCAAATCTGGCACCTTTCAATTAACTTCTTTACTTCTCTAATCTAAAAATAGACGGAACAGTTCTGGTGCAAGAAGGTCTGATTACTATCTGTAGATTGCCTTTACTTCCCCAACTGTGTCTTCTAACATTTCAAAGTTTACTGAAGGTCCTTTTCTAAAAGCAGGGAAACACACACAGATGGGAGGAAGGTTGATTTGTTGGAAAATAATTTTATTCCCAGTCATGAGCTTGTCACCTCTCAAAGGAATCGCAATGGTGTATCTCATCTGAACCTGGAGGTCTCAAAAGAGGGGATAAGTGGAAATGTGTCATGGACTGGAGTTTGGTCACTTTAGTTGGTAACTCATGTGTGGGCTATTTGGGAGGCAGAGAGAGATGAGAGGAGGCGGGGAGTGGGGAAGAAAAGAGCAGTCTTCTCTCTGACTTGACATCACCTCTGTTTCCGTGCATCACCTTTCAATTGCTTCATCACAGTGTCAGATCAAAAGGATGCATCTTTCTAAATAACTTTATCAGTCCCCCTTTTGTATTTGTTTATAACTGGAAAGGGTTTCACATGTTTTTTTCCCCTTAAATTGTATTCGTTGCTCAGTCACTCATTTCATCTTGAAATATGACTGTGAGCAGTTGCATTTGTAGATGGTCATCATTGATTCAGTGGATTCAGCCCTGGGCCTCTTGTGCCTGTCTGTTTGGATATGCAAATAGATCTCTGAGAGAAGATACTGACTGTGATGTGAAATTCACAATATGATCATTGATAGTGAGAGGTAACAATATGGTTTCCGTT
This sequence comes from Physeter macrocephalus, assembly GCF_002837175.3. Taxonomy (NCBI): domain Eukaryota; kingdom Metazoa; phylum Chordata; class Mammalia; order Artiodactyla; family Physeteridae; genus Physeter; species Physeter macrocephalus. Next base: position 165,172,160 of record NC_041224.1, read on the forward strand.
TGATGATAAAGATAATTGAATCGTTTTCATTTCTTGAATATCTTTTCAACTGAATTATTATTATTTAGCATGTCACTTAATGCCAACTCCCTGCTTCTGGGCATTTAGTCCCAATCACAGTGATCTTTTTTTTTTTTTTAACATCTTTGTTGGAGTATAATTGCTTTACAATGGTGTGTTAGTTTCTGCTGTATAACGAAGTGAATCAGCTATACATATACATATGTTCCCATATCTCCTCCCTCTTGTGCTTCCCTCCCACCCTCCCTATCCCACCCCTCTAGGTGGTCACAAAGCACCAAGCTGATCTCCCTGTGCTATGCGGCTGCTTCCCACTAGCTATCTATTTTACATTTGGTAGTGTATATATGTCCATGCCACTCTCTCACTTCGTCCCAGCTCACCCTTCCCCCTCCCCGTGTCAGACTCTAGGTCTATCCACCTCACTACAAATAACTCAATTTCGTTTCTTTTTATGGCTGAGTAATATTCCATTGTATATATGTGCCACATTTTCTTTATCCATTCATCTGACAATGGACACTTAGGTTGCTTCCATGTCCTGGCTATTGTAAATAGTGCTGCAATGAACATTGAATCACAGCATTCTTGAAAAGCCACAGTCAGATCAGCACTTAATCTACTCACTACCCTTAACTGACTCTTTTCTCTCTACTTTCCTACAACAGATTGCAGACTGAACTTAACCAAGTTCATAGGCTGATCCACACTGACCTGACCGACCACAGAAGAAGGGATTCTGCCTACCCAACTGGGCCCCTATTGACCGCTGATAACTTGGCTTCACTTGTTGCCTGGGTGGAAAGTTCTCCCTATTGAAATTTTTTTGCACATGGAGGACAATAGCAAAGAGGGCAACATAGGCTGATAAGACCAGAGACCACAGGAAGATTCTTTGACCTTAGCCTTCGGGACTTTTCCTCTAGCTGGAGTTCTGGACTTTAACAGAACTGCGTTCAATCATTTTGGTTTTGCTATCTGTTTTTTTTTTTTTCTTTTTCTTTTCACTACCACATCGTATTTTATTTCTGTACTTCAGAAATGGGCCTACAGACTACCCAGGGGCCCAGCCAGGGGGCTTTTTTCCTGAAATCTTGGCTTCTCATTTCCCTGGGGCTCTACTCACAAGTGTCAAAACTCCTGGCGTGCCCTAGTGTGTGTCGCTGCGACAGGAACTTTGTCTACTGTAACGAGCGAAGCTTGACCTCAGTGCCTCTTGGGATCCCGGAGGGCGTCACTGTACTCTACCTCCACAACAACCAAATTAATAATGCTGGGTTTCCTGCAGAGCTGCACAACGTACAGTCTGTGCACACCGTGTACCTTTATGGGAACCAACTGGATGAATTCCCCATGAACCTTCCCAAGAACGTCCGAGTTCTCCATCTGCAGGAAAACAATATTCAGACCATTTCACGGGCCGCCCTGGCCCAGCTCTTGAAGCTTGAAGAGCTCCACCTGGATGACAACTCAATATCCACGGTGGGGGTGGAAGATGGGGCCTTCCGGGAGGCCATTAGCCTCAAATTGTTGTTTCTATCCAAGAATCACCTGAGCAGCGTGCCTGTGGGGCTTCCCGTGGACCTGCAAGAGCTGAGAGTGGATGAGAATCGAATTGCTGTCATATCAGACATGGCCTTTCAGAACCTCACGAGCTTGGAGCGTCTGATCGTGGATGGAAATCTCCTGACCAACAAGGGCATTGCCGAGGGCACCTTCAGCCACCTCGCCAAGCTCAAGGAATTTTCCATTGTCCGGAATTCGCTCTCCCATCCCCCTTCTGACCTCCCAGGTACGCACCTGATGAGGCTCTATCTGCAGGACAACCAGATCAACCACATCCCTTTGACAGCCTTCTCGAATCTCCGGAAGCTGGAACGGCTGGATATATCCAACAACCAGCTGCGCGTGTTGACTCAAGGGGTCTTCGATAACCTCTCCAACCTGAAGCAGCTCACTGCTCGGAATAATCCTTGGTTCTGTGACTGCAGTATTAAATGGGTCACGGAATGGCTCAAACACATACCCTCATCTCTCAACGTGCGAGGTTTCATGTGCCAAGGTCCTGAGCAAGTCCGGGGGATGGCGGTCCGGGAGTTGAATATGAATCTGTTGTCCTGTCCCACCACGACCCCCGGCCTGCCTCTCTTCACCCCAGCCCCAAGTTCAGCTTCGCCCATGACTCAGCCTCCCACACTCTCTGTCCCGACCCCTAGCAGAAGCTATGCGCCTCTAACTCCCATGGCATCGAAACTCCCCACGATTCCCGACTGGGATGGCAGAGAAAGAGTGACCCCGCCTCTTTCTGAACGGATCCAGCTCTCTATCCATTTTGTGAATGACACTTCCATTCAAGTCAGCTGGCTCTCTCTCTTTACTGTGATGGCGTACAAACTCACATGGGTGAAAATGGGCCACAGTTTGGTGGGGGGCATCGTTCAGGAACGCATTGTCAGTGGTGAGAAACAGCATCTGAGCCTGGTCAATTTAGAGCCCAGATCCACTTATCGGATTTGTTTAGTGCCACTGGATGCATTTAACTACCGAGCTGTAGAAGACACCATTTGTTCTGAGGCCACCACCCATGCCTCCTATGTGAACAATGGCAGCAACACGGCTTCCAGCCACGAGCAGACAACTTCCCACAGCATGGGCTCCCCTTTTCTGCTGGCAGGCCTGATCGGGGGTGCGGTGATATTTGTGCTTGTGGTCCTGCTCAGTGTCTTCTGCTGGCATATGCACAAAAAGGGGCGCTACACCTCCCAGAAGTGGAAATACAACCGAGGCCGGCGGAAAGATGACTATTGCGAGGCAGGCACCAAAAAGGACAATTCCATCCTGGAGATGACAGAAACCAGCTTTCAGATCGTCTCCTTAAATAACGATCAGCTCCTTAAAGGAGATTTCAGACTGCAGCCCATTTACACCCCAAATGGGGGCATTAATTACACAGACTGCCATATCCCCAACAACATGCGATACTGCAACAGCAGTGTGCCAGACTTGGAGCACTGCCATACGTGACAGCCAGAGGTCCAGCATTACAAACACGGACACTAAGACTCTCGAGAACACACTCGTGTGTGCACATAAAGACACGCGAATTACATTTGATAAATGTTACACAGATGCATTTGTGCATTTGAATACTCTGTAATTTATACGGTGTACTATATAATGGGATTTAAAAAAAGTGCTATCTTTTCTATTCCAAGTTAATTACAAACAGTTTTGTAACTCTTTGCTTTTTAAATCTTAAAAAAAAAAAAATAGTTGCTGAAGTACTGTACAGGGTTGTACAATGAGAACCCAACGCCAAGGTAAAAGAACGAGTGATTCTTCCTCCTGATGCAATTCACCACTTTGCTGTTGAAGCTTCAGAACAAATTCCTTTCCTAGAATTGGTGGTCAGATGAAAGGGCAGAGTTAAAATGGACTCATCAGGGTAGGATAAATAATAGGCATAAAACCAGAAATGACCCCAGATATCTTCACGCTATTTGTATACTTCCTGGTCTGGAAGAAAAGTGAAAACTTCTAGAATACAAGAAAGGAGGTAGTCACCCTGATTTGACCCAAAGGAGGAAATGCAGAAAACATCTCTTGAGGAAGTCAGTTCCTGTGAGATAAGTTAACCCGTCCTGGCAGAATCAAGAAAAATGAGATAAGATTTGAAAAGACAGTCAAACCCAGGGGTTGGCTTTCTGACTGGGAACTTGAAAATCACTCTTCAGGCTTCCCTGGCCCTATGTGAAACAGTGAGAGACGTGAGTCTGATTTCAGTCATCTTCGGGGGCAGGTAGGATGTCCCAGCAAGAAAACTCCCTTTAAAAGTGTTACTGTTCAAATCATATGTCAGGTTGAATCACATTCATCAGAGATATATTCTAGAATACTTTTTTTAGAAGAGGCTAATAAAATAATGGGAAGAATTATATTGAATGGAATTATTTTTGATAATGAGAACTATTTGGGTAGATTCACTGCAGCTATGTCAACATGATATTTAGACCAACAAGGGATCAATGTTTGGAATATGCTAAGCTTGTTATGTAAAAATTATTGATACCATTTAGACAAAAGCAAGTGATCAGTGGTTCTGTTATACTATATCAACTAACTTTGTTAGTATCATGTTGAAATAGCTTGAATTAATACCTTTATCCCCTCGGAAATTCTTGTCTTCCAATCACCTCACGTATATTTTCGTAATTAGCTGTAGAGGCAACATTTGTCATTCCCCCTCTGCTCAAAATTCAAAAGAAAATCATGGATGCCAGTCTTGGTTGCACAAAATATCCATATACACTTTAAAATGTATACTAATTCTCCTTGCTAATAATTCTGTACGGACACATCAAAGCTGGCGAAATAACGTATTTGTTTAAAAAGCAATACCAAGTTTCCACCTTGAACTGACTTTGACCTTCCATTTTTTAAATTTCATTTATTCCTTTCAGTCGTGGATTTTCCTCTTCTTTGGGAATCAATCTTATATTAACAGCATAACAGATGAAAAAAATTATCAAGTCTGAGAGGGAAGACTTGTTCCCCTAATCTTGGCAAAGCAGGGCATAGAACAGAGGGCATAGAGAAGAGAAGGATGCCGAGACTTAATTCTATATATTTTTTGAAGCAACGTCCCTCTTCAGAAAGCATGTATAATGTACTCCTTTCCATCCCTTAGTTGTAGAAGGGCTATCGATCACATACATACATTATCTAAAAAACACACCCTTGGAAAATTCTTTTTAAAATCAAATTTAGGCATTTCAGTCTGTGTTGCATGTTTCCTTGATCACTGGCCATTATTTTAGGAACCTATGAAGTTATGTCACAATCATTTTGCTTTCTCTTTCTCTATCCCTCTTACTTTTAACAAAATAGAACTGTGATGTGTCTACTTTGTAAGAGTTTAGGTATAAAATGCTATGCAAGTTTTTCTTTATAGTAAGAGCTTTATTTTCTTTAATAATATATCCCCAACTCATATGTTTTAATCTCCCTTGTCCCTCAGAATAAGCAGAAAATATAACTGAAGTTATAATGTTATAGACACAGAATCGAAACTGTGCAGTCAGTTGAGCTGAAATTAACTACTAATTAATTTGAATTAATTCTAAAGTGACTTTGGTTTTCATTTTAGTTTATTAGCTAGCTCGTTTTGGCTGTTGCTTTTTTAAAGCTTGATCCACACAGTGAAGGGATAAGACAATCTGTGAAAGTGATCAGTGTAGCAGTAGCCATCTGAAATGCAGGACCATGACATGGGGTTTTGTGTATTTAACTGATAATTCCCTTCCACTGTCCCTTTCTCCTTGGCTGTGTAGATAAAACTATGTGCTCAAATGATGGTACTTTGATTTTTGAGGTTTTTTTTTTTTCCTTTTATCCACAAAATAATCATTCTCATTTATTTGTATTGTGTGTATAACCTCCAGCTGGATATTTCGCTGCTGAAACAAATGTTTTTGCTTTGAGCCAAGAAGACCAAGGTTAGAGAGGTTTCTATAATGTCTTATGGGATTCACAGAATTATTTGGGGCTTAAGTCCTACGGCAGAGACCTGGTCATGTGAAATGATTAGAATGATCTGAAATGGTTCCTTTGCTAGAAGACATTTCTGAAGAGATAGAATCTAGTTATAGACTTAATTCTGAGCTTGTGCACAACATGACAGAGACTGTTAAAATTGAGATCAGTCTCCCATTTGTAATAGTGTACCTGGGGCTCACCTACACCAGGATAGAAAGCACATCATGGAATTTGTAACAACCATCAGTGGTGGATGATGCTTTGAATGATGTTTTTGTTATGGGAATGTTTTACTGATATATCAACTCTGTATTTTGGACCTCTTGAGCTCATACATTATTTTGAATTTTGAGATTAGTCAAGAGTCACAGTTCAAGGTGCAGGACAAGACCATGAGCAAAGCCATACGTACCGGCTTTTAAAGAGCGCGATGCTGTCTGACCAAATCGAAGGATTTCAGATACTATGTGTCCACTTTCAGAGCTAGGTAACTGTCACTGTGCAGAAGAAATTCCAAAAGGAAAAGGCATAGCCATGAGCACACAGGTATTACTGACCATTATTCATACCCAGGGTTGTCATGAATACCTACTTGTTTGGGGAGATGTATTTGAATAGGGAGAGGCCCTTAGCTTCCCTCAAACTGTCAAATGCATTAACAACCTATCGCATGAGACAATCAAAAGCAGAGACACAAAGGGTGTCCTCCTGCCTATTTTTCTGATGCGAGAAGTAGAAAACATTCTACCCTGTGAGAAATCATGCAATTTCTAGTTATCTGGCTGTTTGTTGAAAATATGTTACATGTTTTCCCGGAGATTAAAAAAAAAAGTATTATGTGACCAGTCTGGTAAAAAGGATGAATGAAATAGCTGATGTTATGGGTCCATTTCCTACTAGATCATAATAGTCCTAGTCATTCCACAGGAGTTAGAACTTCCTTCCTCACTGAGGAGAACAAGCTCTCCATGTTGTGGACAGAGCATCCATTCCAGACACAAGACGATATAGCTGCTGTCCACAGGGAGCAGATAGCTTGGTCGGCTAACCTCACTTGTAGAATCCATTGCAACTTTCAACAATGAAGTGATCAATTTCCATTACTTCTTAGCTTCTAGCATTTTTCTCTACCCTATAACAAGGAGACATTGTTTCACTTTAGAATATGAGAATAATAGTTTTGCTCATGACTTACCTTTCCAACTTCATGGGAAAGCAGAGCAGAAAATGGAGCCCCAAAGAGAAAGAGACAAATACATAAAACAAACCAAAAAACTCCTCTTCATTATTAGTCTTGTCCAACCTTGCCTGATGCTTTTTTTTTTTTTTTAGTCAAAATACTAATTTAGGAAGCAGTAGTTTACACCACTCTCTAATTTCTTCAGTGGGATCGAAAGACAATTGCTGACAATGGGGGATGCTTGTCCCTGATTGTGGGGAGAACGTTTTGTACATGTTGTTATAACATGTACTGTTACACTGTTATTCTGGGGATACTGTTACAACAAAAAAATCACATTATGTTTGCTGTAGTTTAAGTTTTTTTCTTTTTCTAGCAGCACACCCACCAGAAGAGCACAAAGCAAGGCCATCACAACAGACATTTTTTAACTAGTATAAAACACACACTTGTGTACACACACACACCACACACAGGGGTATTCGTAAAGACATCCATGGGATGTAAGATTTATAACCTTTCTGAGTCAAGGTGAAGGCGTTGCCACTGTGTGTCCCTCGTGGGAACAGTATATATTCACTGAAAGTTAATCCTGATGATTTGTTATTGTTTGAGCCATATGTTGATTTGCTTCTGGTTTCTGTGTAGTGTGTTCTCGCTGACAAGGGACTGCAAGGGGCTGGAAGATTCTGCATCACACATCCCCTGAGACCTACTGTGTCACACACTTTGTTAACTACAAACTTCACTCTACACTATACAGTACCTTGTTGATATACTCAGTAAAGGCTTATTTTAAAAAGAAACCACATTGTGTTTATCTGAGTAAGTTCATTGGGATACTGCCCATCCTTGCTTGGTCCATGTCAAAGAGAAATGAGGGACACTTCCTGATGCAGGACCATGGATGGAATGAAGGAGGTAGTAGGGTTTTTCATTTTCTCTTACCTTGAAGACAACGTCTGTGTTTTAAGGCCATTTGACTCTTTTTGTGTGAGGGGTTTATATGAAATCTTCACGTTCTTTTCTATTTCCTGACTAAATTGTGTGTTCCTATGAATATCTTTTGAATATACACACATACATGGAGCATATTATTTTGTGTTTGTGAAATCTGTGTTGTTTAGAATATAGATAAATGCCAATGTAGTTGTCTCATCAGAATAGTCTTTTTCCCTGTTTCATAATATACACTGTCCATTTTAAATGTCACTTTTCCTTCAGAATCCTCATGGTACTTTCTACTTCAGAATTGTTTATAGCTCATCCACCCATACTTTCAATAAGCATTCATGAAAATGTATGTATTCATATGCTCAAGTTCAATTCGGGATTAATCTCCTGATTTTCCAGAAGCCCTTTCTCTAACCCCTCTTGGCCATTTTACTAATAGTGTATTTGACAGAGACTGAATCAGGAAATAAAATGATAACACTCAGTTACTACTATTAATGACTTGCAGAATCTCTGTTGGAGAATTAACTATGAAAGACGGTTGTAACAGGTGATTCATATTACATTTGGGAGATTTTATGCAAAATAATGTCTATGTGTTCTTGGTTACTTTTGCCAAGAGTTACAGACTTTACTCTGTGGAGACCAGACCCTTAGTCAAGGAATACCTTTCATTCAAAAGAGTTTATGAAACAACTTTTACTATGTCCGAGGCACTGGTCTGAGTTCATAGAAGAATGAAATACAGTCTTAGCCAAACCAAGTGTATTTCCGACACCACCATGTTCCTAAAAAGTTTGTTCATCCAATATATTTACTTTTCATCTACTTTTTACAGAGTACTTTATTAGGTTCTACTGGGCATTCAGAGAAAAATATGACTCTGCTGCTAGGAAGCCCACAGATCGTGTGATAAACTTGTTTTCTAACACATTCCAGTGTCTCAGAGCCCATGTAATAACTTTACATTCTCTCATTAAACTCAACGGAATATCTAAGATAACAAAAGAGGCATATATACCTGTTGGTAAAATTGATAATGCATCAAATTTGTATATTAACTATCTAGAGAGAAAGAGGTTAGATGATCTTGGTGTTTAATAGATGAAACAGAGTGCTTTGATAAGATCAGAATTCAATTGAATTAAATTTTCAAATTTACACCGAGTAATTGAAAATTTCGGAATTGTATTTGGTAATTACAAAGGCAACCTCTTAAATTCCCACTGAGCACAGAATGGAAATCAATCCAAAATAATAATCATAATAATGGTACCTGGCTCCATGGACTCTTCTTGTTTTCTTGCCTCTTAATCAATTGACTAGCCTTAAGACTGACTAGCCTTCAGGACAAATTCTTAGTGTTGAAGATTTTCAGTGATGGAGATACCACAACTTCACCCAGTGGATTCATCCATTGATTGCTTGTGACCAATCAAGGGAATATTTTTACAAACCTCAAAATATCTATGTCTTTGAACTCCCTTAGTCATCCATTCCTATAATTTTAATTTTTTTATTTTGATTTTTGTGATCATTTGATACCTGCACATTGATTTGATTTGAAAGCTTCAAATGGAATCAAGCAAGCTCTGTGTATATCCATGGGGTGAGCTGAGAGAACTATTAAAAAAAACTTTGAGTTAGGTTATTTTTAGTAATGAATTTGTTTCATACTTGAGAGATTGATCTAAATATTTTGTAAATCCTGCTGGAGATGCTCATATATCAGAATCTATTAGGGTGTCAGCAAACTGGCTTCTGGATTTATACCTTTATTTCATAGCACAAATATAGACTGTGTGCTTTAGAGGATATTATACAAGCTTTATCTCATTAGTTATACAGAAAGTTAAGGATAAAGAATTTTTAATGTTAAACTCCAAACTGGATGTCACTGTAGGACACACACCAACTGATGATCCTGTCTGTCCAGGTTCTTGGTATGAAGTCTAAAGTCGGTGAACATTTCAATATACCCTTAGGGGGATTCTTATCATTTGACATAATGAACCTCCATAATGGGTCCATCTTTTTCTAATCAAATATAAAAATGTGATGGATCAGAGGGTCTGTTAAACTCCCTGGTTTGGGTAATTTCGTTTTGTTTTCATTCAGCAAATATTCGCTAAGGCCTGGTAAGCTTTGGCGCTGAGTAAGACAGTTTTCCAGGAGACTTACCTTTGCATCATCAAAAATCTTTCCTGGAAGCTGCTGGTATTCAACTCACAGCCTAGGCTATTCCCCACACTCTTTGACTTCTTGGAGCGCTCACACACCTATATTTAAATAATCAGCTAACAATACTAGTTCTGGCACTTACACACGCTCTCAAATGTGTTTTCTTCTCTCAGCTTCCTAACCCTGACATGGTTAAGACCCTTCCTTCAGTCTGTTCCCATTTCAGCCTCGTGGACACGTTGCAGGACAAAAGATAATCTATAAAGAATGCTTGCTGTGACACTGTCTCAATTCCAAAATATTCCATTATCATTACTTTAAGAAGAAGTCAAACTCCTTGTGTGACGTACGCTTCCTACTACCCATTGCTGCCTGATATTCCTTACCAGTATTTCCTCCTCATTCATTATGTGCTCTAGGTTAGATATATATTTTAAATTAAAAAAATGAATGAAAATTTTTCAGTCTATCTATAAGAGATCTCAAGTTCCTTGTCTGGTTGACTATTCAAGACACGATTCAAATGCACACCCACCCCCAACACTTGGAAAGCTTCTTGAATCATACCTGTTAATGCTCTGACCTCTCTGTGCAGTTAATCTAACTTTAAAATACTTTTATTTGTGGCACCTATGCATTGTAAATTTTCATGGGTCTGTTTCATGACTATACTCCAGGAGAGACAGAACACATATTCTGTCAATTGTATCTCATCCAGTGTTGAGTATAGTGTCCAGCCCCTGGCAGCTGCCCTGTATGTGCTTTTGGAGAAAGTGTGATTGGAGCACAGAGGGCCCCATGGTGACATCAGGCTCCCTGTGGGATCCGCTCTCCACACACAGCATCACCTCATATAACAGCTACCCTGTCAATCTCTTGTGGCTGGATAATTTTTTTTCAAAGCCTCAGAAAGAGCTATAGAATTGTGAATTATGCACAATAAGCTTTGCTCAAAGCAAATCATATATTTTCTTTAACATCTCTTGGTTACCCATTACTATGTTTTACAGAAATTTTGTTTTTATGATTATATGATAGCCACACATTTATCTGATTTGGAAGCTTGAGATGGACTCAGGATATGTTTACACCCACAGGGAAGGCTAAGAGAACTGTTAAAATGATTTGAAAAATATCCTTTTTTCTATTTACACACAACCTCAAAACTGAGCCAGCTTGCAAAAGGCATATAAAGAGCTAACTTAAAAAATCGTCTTGCAACAAAATGTCACCATCATGAAAAGTATGCAAAGTATGGGAAGACACAAAGTCAAACTGAGGAAAACATTTTGACCGTTTGCTAGTCAAAATGAATTGTTCACATGTAAAAAGCAGAGGTAGATTTTTTTGTTGTTGCTTCCATCAGCAGTATCAAAAAGGACAGTCATTATTCACTGTGCCATACCCTATATCAAAAACACGGCATATATCATTTAAACGTTCACATTATATTATCTTGGTTATTACCATGAGAATAAACAGTCTCTTCTAGAAATGATATTCCCATAAAGAAGGATGCAGTAGAGAGTAGTGGTTATTGAAACTTGAATGAGGCTGACTTATTTTGGAAACCTGCCTTTGCCATTGACCTGCCAATTGGCCTTGTTAATAACTTACACTTCAGGGTCATCGGTTTCTTTTACCTTAAATGGAGACAGTGAAGACTAACACATATGATGGCTGTCAGAACTGAAAGCAGGTATAGAAGTTAACACATTTTCTGGGGCTGAATAAATGACATCAAGCACCATGTATTTTTCAGGCAAACCCAATTCACAAGCACGGGGTGACATATCGCCAACTTTATGTGATGAAACCAAGCTTCTTGAGGATTAAGATCAGAATTATATGCAGGAATCATTTATGTAAAGGTAGTTAGCATCCAAAATTCCACATCACTGTGTACAACCATTTTCAACGCAAGTTTGACAGGGAGCTTTTCATTTTCCCTATTCTTTTTTTTCTGGAACAGTTGGGGAAATTGAGATCCCACAGGGTAACACAAAACAATACCAGGTCCTTTGTCTCATAGTGAGTGGGATCCATTGAACAGCACAGTTGAACGGAAAGAGAATAGACTTCTTTGTAGTGTAGCTATTTCCTCTCTGATCTGCAGAGGACAAGTAGGCATGGTTATTGCTGAAAATTAAATCAGGAAATGTATCAAATGGGTGAGTATCAGAATGAGTGTTCAGAAGACACTGGGAAATTGAAACATTAAAAAGATCAAGGTAATAACTTTCTGTTTCAAGAATCTGTAATGTTAAATGACGTAGTTTTATTTCATTCTACTATACCACAAACTGTGGCATCTACATCCACAGTTGATTGATGGTGGGGAAGGTAGCAACCAAATGGAAGAGTTCTTTAATGGCTCTGCAATGCAGATGTGATAGTCTACCAGCTGTCACATAGTTCCTTTTTGCAATCAATACCATTCTTGATTTCATAATCTAGCTGTAATTAAGAAACATGCATCTTCTTCAGCTGGGTTGTGGGGTTTTTTTTCCTTCTGTACACTTTCTGTTCATGGTAGTTAAAATAGTCTCAAAGCAGCTCACTCACTGGGGTCTATATTAGCATTATTTTCCTTTTAATCCCACGTTTCCTTGATCAATAAATACAGAAGATCAGATATCCGGATGCTAAGGGAAGAAAATACTTTATACTCCAGTCCTTGACTGCAGAGTTTAATTGGTTTCAGGGCAATTATTTGGTAGGCGTAAGTCAGTCCTACCAATCCCATGGTCTATAGCCAATTTCTATTCTGTTTGGGCTGGTATCTGTTTTGATAGATGGGCCCACAGCTCTTTCTATTGTTAAATATTTTACATAGCGTCCCTGGTTAGTTAGAAGACAGGATGCTCCTCTAGTATATCTGAAGTAAGGGAAAACCAGTTGCTTTGTAATGGAGGCCAATCACATCTGATAGAGACCTGCAGTTTCTGTACAGCCTATTGGGTGAGGAGCTAAATTACTGAAGGCTGGTGAATCCCTTTCAGTATGAGTTCAAAGCTATCTAGAGCTAGATTCATCCTTGCAGCAACCCATACTAATCTTGGGCCCTGGACATGTTTATGCTTCAATTTCCTCATCTGTGCGACGGGTAATTACAAAACTTACCTCAGCAACAAGAATACAGCGCCACGCTTGACACATACCAAGTGCTCAATAAATGTCACTTACTTTCTGAAAATATATGGAATTAATGTCCAAGAGTTGGGCTACATAGCTCAGGTCTCTCTTGCATCTTGGGTAAGACCATTAATCTCTCTGGCTTGTTTCTTATATTTGAAAGCATCAGAGTTTGGTGGATTTCTTAAGATCTTTAAACTCTAAAGTCAGTTTCATCCTTGTTAATTTTCCATGAAGTTTAGCTCTATTTAATTGGGCTGCTTTATGTCCTATGTTCCTATAAGTTTTAGAAAGGTGTGTATGGCCTGAAAAACAGGGAGCATTCACTCAGTTTCATTAACTTTATCACAAAGACTGATATGTCCCTCATTAGCTATAACGATAGTAAACTCAGTATATTTGGGAAGCAACATGCACAGTCATTAAAAGTAGGAGTTGCGAGATCATAGGCACTCCTACTTTGTATCTGTGTGATATTATTTAATGTCCCTGAGTCTCAGTTTCCTCATATGTGAAATGGGGTACTAAAACTTCTGAGGAGCCAATGAGATAATTTCTTTCCAGTGTTCAGTGCAGTGACAGGGATTCATTCATAACCATTATTGCTGAAAAATGACAAATGAATGGAAAGGGAAGAAAGTGGAACAAAACTCATTCTTATTAATTTAATTACCCTTCCTTCAAAACAGAGGAATTCAAGCACTATTACTAAGTAGACACACTTATAAAACACTTAATTTCAATACAAAGTATCAAAGATAGATTTCCCTACAGTAACAATTGTATAAAGCAAGATTGTTTCTTAAAATACTGAGTGCATCTTATATCTTTGCAGGCCCTTTATGTAATAGCTATTACAACTTTAAATATTCAACAGAAAGTTAATTATGAGAAGAATACCCAGGAAAACAATGATTGATAAATGTGGTTTATTTTAGAGGAAATAGAACAGATTCTAGTACTGACTCTGCCACTCCTTATCTTTAAACCTTGAAAAACTATACACTAATGGTCTAAAAAAATTAAAGGACAAGGCATTTAGAATAATTAGGAATTACTCCTTTTCGAGACCTTCAATATATTTATAAAACCACTGCTTAACAGGTAATAATGGGATCTTAATTTCAAAATGTTTAGCCTTGACTTGGTTGCCTAAGAATCTCTGCCAGTAAACAATACCTTTATTTGATTACACCATACACCTGAATTGAATAATGATATATGGTTTTATTAAAGATGTTACATAATGCCGACTTTCCAATTTATAACAAACTAATGATTGATATTTTAAATGAATAACTTCTTAATTTTTATTGGAATATAATTGATTTACAATGTTGTGTTAATTTCAGGTGTACAGCAAAGTGAATCAGTTATATATATATATATAAATATCCACTCTTTTTTTAGATTATTTTCCCATAAAGACAAATATCATATGATATCACTTATATGTGGAATTTAAATGAATGACTTTTAATTGTATAGTTGGAAAGTCATCCTTGGGGCTCAGATTGAGGTACCTCTACGTGTTTACCTTTTTTACAAGCTGTTACTTATGATTCTCATTCATTAGCTCTTTGTTATGAAATTTTAAAAGTCCATTCTAGAAAGGGAATTTAATAAAACGAAACCAAATTAGTAAAATAATTATTATTATTATTATTATTATTATTTTTTTTGTGGTATGCGGGCCTCCCTCTGCTGTGGCCTCTCCCGTTTCGGAGCACAGGCTCCGGACACGCAGGCTCAGCGGCCATGGCTCACAGGCCCAGCCGCTCCGCGGCATGCGGGATCCTCCCAGACCGGGGCGCGAACCCGGTTCCCCTGCATCGGCAGGCGGACGCGCAACCACTGCGCCACCAGGGAAGCCCAAATAATTATTTTTTGATGTTAGTTAAGTACTACTGTACCTTTATAAAGGACCAAAATAGCATTTAAAAAAGGATTTATCAAAGTAAATATTATAAAATTATATAATAGTATTTTTTTCAAACATTAAAATTCTACCTAGCAGTTCAGAAACATCCCTAATACTGCTTAAATATAAATAAATCAAAGATGAAGTCACCTCAAGGAAAAACACATTCTTATTAATCTTAACTAATTTTCCATAGTGAGTGAAATTCAAAACTTCAGAGACAAGTTTTTGAAATTATTTATTTTAATGAAGATAGATTTTACTAATGAAAGAATTACTATAAAGTGAGTCTGTTTTAAAAAGCTAATGTAACCTGAAAAGTAAAAAAAAAAAAAAAAAAACCCCAGCAAAGGAAAGAGAAAAAGACAAAAAATTTTTATGCAAC
This sequence comes from Physeter macrocephalus, assembly GCF_002837175.3. NCBI lineage: Eukaryota > Metazoa > Chordata > Mammalia > Artiodactyla > Physeteridae > Physeter > Physeter macrocephalus. The sequence continues at coordinate 165,187,472 of NC_041224.1, forward strand.
ATATAAATAAATCAAAGATGAAGTCACCTCAAGGAAAAACACATTCTTATTAATCTTAACTAATTTTCCATAGTGAGTGAAATTCAAAACTTCAGAGACAAGTTTTTGAAATTATTTATTTTAATGAAGATAGATTTTACTAATGAAAGAATTACTATAAAGTGAGTCTGTTTTAAAAAGCTAATGTAACCTGAAAAGTAAAAAAAAAAAAAAAAAAACCCAGCATAAGGAAGAGAGAAAGACATAAAATGTTTATGCAACATTACTAATATTTTAACAGGCAAAAACATACACACACAAATAAAAAACATAAATACATATATTTTACAGAGGAGCGATCAAAGTACAGGCAAGGAAACTGTGGTGTCACATACTTTTTTTTTGTTTTTAGGGAAAAAGAAGCAACATGTTTTATGAACACAGGAATAAACACATTTAAACATATAAATCATTTGTGGCATGGGTACAAGTTAAAATAATCAGGGTTAGTTTAGAAAATATGAGAAAATTTACATCTCGACTAGGAAGTTATTAAAAGCATTAACAAGTAGTTTAAAATATTAACCCTGCAAATACTAGAAAGTTGAACTGCTGTTATTAAAAGTTGTTCAGAATCCCCATGGCATATGAGTATGAGATGGAGGAAATAACACTGGCTTTGGAGTTCAAATGTTGGTTTATTCACTTACCAGCTGTGGTCCCTAGCCAAATAATTAATTTCTTTAACATTTGGTTTCTTATCTTTAAAAACATCTACCATAGTGTCGGTATGAAAATTCATTTCAAGTTACCAGCAGAGTGCCTAGTTCATAGTAGTCTCTTAGCTGCATTAACTACATCCAACATCTTCCTGTTATTTCTGGCCTCTTTCCTTTCCTTTGCTAGCACTTCTTGTAGAACTAAGTGCTTTCCTGTACTCCTGTAATGAGTACTCACAGTCTGTCCTCCCATGAGATCCTCAGATAGAGATGCTGTCTCATGCATCCAGGAGTCATGTAGCTTTGAGCAAGGATCCACCAATCCTGCCATACTTTGGGTATGCTCATCTATTGCGTGAATTAAATTAAGATTTAAAACATAGTCATTTCCTCTGGCATTTCCATGGGTGTCTCCGGGAGAGCTGGTGAGGCACATTTGCAAATTTTTCATGATGCAATCTCCCAAAAGTATAACAGAAAGGTTAACTATATGCACCCCTATAGTTATCTCATTTAAAAGAAGTTTAAATTCCCTGTTGTTCTTACTCTTTGTTCTGTAATGCTTCACTCTGCTTGGAGTTGCCACCAGTGTCTTCATTCCCTTGATTCCAGGCATCATTACCAAAATGAGTACATGTTACCAAGATTTTCAAGAAGTGCCGCGTCTACTAGCCATTATGAAAGGGTGTTGGAAATATATGTCTTATCCCAACATAACGATTAATGGTAGAGAATGGGACGAGACAATTGAATTGGAGAGAGGAGAAATGGAAGAGTTTGGAGCAGAGGCCTCTAAGAAGGACAGCCACCAAGGGGGATCCCAAATTTGGGAGCAACGTTAAGGAGAGCAAGATATGCCTTTGTGGCTAGCACTCCAGGAAATGGCTCTAGTGCTATTGGTAGAAAGCTTGAGTCTGAAGAGAGGGTATTCACCTCTCTCCTCTTCTCCAGATCACCCTTACCTGATGACTGGTAGCCAAAGGGGTATGAAGGTCTGGGTATCTTACTGCAACTTGGATCAGCTCTGTAAGGTGCTGCTTACAAACGGGCTGCAGCCTCAGTTTAGGCTTCATTTAAGATTTTATAATGGCTTCACTTCTGCCTCTATCCTGTCCTTCCTTCTTTTTCATCTGTTTCACTGTAGATTGCAAGAGTCCTTGCAAATAAGCCTCTTGCATGCTAGTGTTTCATGCTTCTCTGGAAACCCTACCCGCCATAGCCTACTTCACATTTCTGCTCAAAGTTTAAATTTCACCGCAGATAGGACTATCATTTTAGGAAGGTGTGAGACTGAGCTTAAAGGTGTTTCTTACTTGTTGAACAACATGGAATAAAATTAACTTCATGTTATAACCTCTGACTGTTTAATTCTATGCATATAAATGATGTACATGAACATATACAAGGCCCAAATTTTGCTCCATGTTTACGGCAAAGCTATCTCGATTAATCAGTATTTGACTTTTTCCCTTATGTGATGACTATCAAATTTCTCAGTAAATAGCCCGAATATACCCTAAAAGTGAAAATTTAAAAACACAGAGTACAATAACCAAAAATAGTTAACATTCAATTCTTGAAGCCAAGTGAAACCAAGTTTATCAATTCTATATGAAAATAAAAATGTCTAAGAAAAAGACAATCAAAATGATCGTTGTGTGAAGACAAGTGTCTCCTGTGGATAGATAAAAAGGGAAATGAAACCAAAAGAATTCCCAAAGTAGGCAGCCGCTACTCTGTAACAAATTTCTCTTACGATGCAATTATTTTAAGCATCCCTGCAGGATCCCCCAGATTTTCTCAGTCATTGGCTGGAGCCTGGGAAACGGCACTTCTCATTCTCTGTTGTGCTGTTTCCTTCTTCCAGTCCTAATACTCCTTGACAGATTCAGGTAACCAGATGGCAAGTTGTTTATGAGCATGCCTTCTCGTTAAGTTGACAAAACCTTGACAGGAGTAAGAGCAAAGTGAATTCTCTTTCTGAAGTGGTTTATACTTTTAAAGTAAGCAGCTCTTCTTGAAAGCAGTTTACCTACATGGGCAAAAAGAAAACGAGTATTAAAGCCCATCAGGTATTCAAGGTACCACATTTACTTTCTGTAACGCAAGTAAGTAGAAGAAGGGTCCCCACCAGTAATTCAGAGACTTTTGATTCATTTTCAGCTTTTTACTTTTTATTTTTATTTTTTTGTGGTATGCGGGCCTCCCTCTGCTGTGGCCTCTCCCGTGGGATCCACCCACACCGGGGCGCGAACCCGGTTCCCCTGCATCGGCAGGCGGACGCGCAACCACCGCGCCACCAGGGAAGCCCCAGCTGTTTACTTTTTAATGTGCCCAAAGAAAGGTAGCAGTGAATGGTTTGTCTCAACCCTATTGGAGAGCTTTTGAGTTTTCTTATCATTGATTTTAGCTAGAATTAGCAAGTGCATTGAGAATTCATATTTATGGACTCTTGCTATCATCAAGTGCGTCACTTATTTTAAAGATGAGATAACTGAAGCCCATTGTAAGGGGCTTGTGGTAGACCATTCTGCAGGTAAAGCCAAGGAAATCTAAAAATGACCAAACTGAGCATTTTATTTCCAAAACTATATATTTTAACAGGATAGCAAGGCACCCCGTGGATTAATGACCCAACCATCCTGCTGACCACGTTTAGAATCATGCAATTAGGAGGTTTTTGTTTTTTGTGTTTTTAAACATTTATTTATTTATTTATTTA
>NC_041224.1:165190903-165195771 GCF_002837175.3 Physeter macrocephalus
GCGCGGGCCTCTCACTGTCGCAGCCTCTCTTGTTGTGGAGCACAAGCTCCAGACGTGCAGGCTCAGTAGTTGTGGCTCACAGGCCTAGGTGCTCCGCGGCATGTGGGATCTTCCCAGACCAGGGCTCGAACCCGTGTGCCCTGCATTGGCAGGCAGATTCTCAACCACTGCGCCACCAGGGAAGCCCCAATTATGAGTTTTTAATGCAGATCATGACCCAGATTCTCTTGGGAAGTAAAATGTAGTCACCAAAGTATTTATAGCAAGTATTAAATATCTTGAGATTTTGTTTTGTTTAATCCTTGGGAAAGCCATGAAGAGCTTTCTATCCAGAAGCAAATTAGAAGAGGCAGAATTCATTAATAATAATAAAAATAAAGACTAAGTACTCGCATTGAGGTCTTTGCCATTACAGAACCGTTGGCTGCCATAAATTGCATACTTTTTAATAAATGTGCCTTGTGACTATTACTACATCTTTATACATGTTCTGGATTTTCATTGGTCGGTCTGTCTCTCCTATTAGAGTCTAGCATCTCTGCAAAGAAATTTAAACCCCTTGATTAGAACATAGCAAACTACTTAAATGACCTGGCAAACACTTCATTAGAAGCTGCCTCCTATTCTCTCTCACAAATAACTTGAGAGAATGTGTGAACATTTCTAAAGTGTAGATCTCACCTTAGGCTTTTCTGCAGCACAGCTGCTGTGCCTGTGTGGAAATCCTGACTTGGCTTCTTACTAATCACATGACCTTGGGCAAGTTGTTTAAACTGTAACCAAAATTTCCTGGTAGATTTGGTGTAAGTGCTAAATGAGTTTAAATACACGTAAAGCACACACGACATCTAGTGCAGCTCTCCATAATGTGGGTCCCAATTGTACTCCTTCCCACAATGCCTTTAGTCTATGATTTATTTCTGCTAAATCCCACTAAAGTGAAAACTAAAAATAGAAAGGGCTTTTAAAAGACATAAAAACCTCAAAGGAGAAAAGAAGGGAATACAGTGCTTGATGCTGGGTGGCAAGCTGTGAGAATCAACTTTTTTAGACAAACCCCTAAATATGGCTGATTGCTTTGGTACTCATCATTCTTAATTTATTATATACCTTTTTTTCTGGAAGAGTCGATCACATTTATTGGACTCCTTTGCATGTAGGGTTCTATATGTGAATTAGGCTCTGCCAGTTATGTACATGTGTACAAAATTTTCAAGGCCGAAGTGAAGTCGAAACTATCTGCCTTTTGATGTTTGGGCTTCGGTACAAGTCAGGCAACGTAGCCATAATCAGCGTTCCAGTGTCTGGTCACTAACTTCACTGAGGTCACGAGGCAGCAGCCGGAGAGCCCTGTTTTCTGGATAAAGGCTACAGCAGAATGTTCTGGGTATAACAGTTTAAGAAATGGCCCTGGATTTCTTCTCCCACCCCCCTAACCCCAGGCTCTTTCACTGATTTTGTACACACCTAATATTTGTATTAAATCCTCTCTTGCTTAAAATAACTAGAATCATTCCATTTCTTACATTTTACCCTACTGGCTGAAGTATTTGATTCCAAAACTGGTTGCAGATCTACTTATTCAAGGATATAAATTTGGAATTGCCTAAGCCGGTTGAGTATGAAAGAGGAGAAAATCCTATTAGTGCATAATGACACATTGCTAATACTTGGCTTGTAATTATTACCTGAGATCACCTGGAATGAAGTACCTATGAAAGCCAAGGTTTTGTGATTTCTTCAATAGAATTTTATGATGGGAATATAAATATAATAATTATAAGGTAGGCTGTCTCTCTCTGACTGGCCTGATTGTACAGAGAGAAAACAACAAAACCAGAGTTTTAAATACTTTTCTCAAGGCAAGTCAGGAGCCCAGGGAGCGTCCATGACTACCTCCTACAATCTTTTATATCTTGTAGCTGTAGAGCTGCTGATGGCCAAAAAAAAAAAAAAAAAAAAAAAACACTTACACAGAGTCTGATCTTGTTTATTGCTAAATTGTAATGTGGGCTGAATCTCAGCCTCACCAGGCCTCCACTGTGAAAGTTACAGCATTGGTTGAGAAAGACTGAAAGCTCAGAGAATTTGAATGGGAACATTAGATAGATTTAAATTATTGTAACTATACTGACTTTCCAAATCCACTGAACCTTCCTTGCCAGTAGAGGACTCCTCATCCCTATTTTATTAGGTTGATTCTTCCTTTCTTGGAGAGCTAACTTACCTGCAGTAACTAATGTATAAGGAATGCCATTTATCCTCATGGTCTGCCCTTACCACCTCACTACCTCCAGACTTGTTAGAATTGGTTCCCAGTGTGTGAAGAGAGGTCAAATACAAAGTGTGAACCAGGAGGAAAAGCCTAAAACATTAAAAAATGGCAATAGTTTGTTATTGTTTATCAGCAGAAACCTGAGGAATGTGTGTGGCAATATATTTGAAGGGAGCTGCACCAGATAGGAAAAATTATAAACATACTGGGCCAAATTAACCAATACAGCTGCACATACCAGAGTCTGCATCTAATGTGCTGGTCCAAGAAGCCAAGAGGGCTTATAACTGTTTGATGGATTGGTTGACTGAAACCTGGACTTAGAGATGGTTCCCACCAAATGAAGTTAAGATGCAAGAAATTCCTCAGCATGTCTGTAGAATCTGAGACTTGGGGGGATAAGAACATTGGAATGATTTATCATGTGACTCACTTTAACTTCTAATTATATCACCTGAGCAAGTTCAGAGGGTATTTCTTTCACCAAGGCATTTAGCAATGCACTGATGTCCTCTCTTGGACAGAGATAAAGTTGTAGATGCTGCCCTTGAAATGGGCTCTGTGTTTAGATAAGAATGATGGACTCCTGGAGTGACAGATGTCAAATGACAATATTTGTTGCCAGGTATAGGGTGGACATGATTATAATAGACATCAAGAAGATAGTAGTAGAAAAATGGTTTAACCCATTTTCTAGGACGGGATAATTGTTCATCATAACTTTATGAATAAAATAGATGTTCAACTAGCTTAACTTGTATTAAGTTGTACAGCTGAAGAAATGACCCGGGTGTGACAAATGGAAGCCTAACTCTAATTATCACAGTAGAATGTCACAGCCACTTACCCAATTCCCAGACTTGAGGTGTAAGGGTAGTGATTTCTGTGATATCCCCATTTAACTTGCTTCTTTCAGCCATGAAGAAGTTGGCTATGTTTTGGAAAATAGCAGATCAACCTAAGCTTAATCAGGTGGTGACTTCAGTTGCTACTGTTGTGAAAGATGTGGTCTCTCCTAGAACAAAATCAACTGGGCTATGATATCTTGTAGCTATTAATCTAGATATTTCTTTATTTTTATCTGAATAAGCAAAGAATGTCAAAATGGCTTGCTTTCACCTTAATTAATTTTTCTCATGGCAATGGCGTGAATTACCGCAGGGCCCTTGATTATCTGACTATGCCAGAAGATATCACAGAGGTCTATTATTTAATGACATCAAGTAACTTTTCAGTCACTTGGAGATCTGGGAGTAAATTTTATTCTAGACAGCTCGGTAATTTGTATACATGCCAGAAAGTAGGAGAGACCCCCTTCCCCATGAAAATTCAGGACCTGCCATCTTTATCAAATTTCTGAGAGTTCAGTGGGGCATGTCTTTATATCTCTTCCAAAGAAATAGGCCCAGTTTTTGTGGGCTTCGTGGATGTTTAAAAGCAACATACACTATTTTTGGATGTGCTTCTTCAATACTTTTACCAAGTAATCACTATGGCTGAGTCTTCAGTGTGTTGCAGAACAAGAATAGACTTTCCAGCTCATCCAGGCTGTGGTGCAAGCTGTTCTCTCTGCCATTTGGCCATAATGAGTCAGCAAATTCAGTAGTGCCTAAAGTGTTTGAGGCAGATGGCCATGAAGTTTGGAAAACCTTGCAAATCTGATAGGAGATTAATAATGTAGACCTTTGGGGTTTCAAAACAAAATCATGTCTTCTTCCTGAAATTAGTAATCTTCTGTTGAAGGAAATACCCTTCCTTGCTAATAGATCCTGGGAAAGGCTAAACACTTGACCATTGGGTCCCCCAAGTGGTCATGCAACCATGATTATCATGTTTTTTGACAAACCCACCAGAAATTTGAGCTTGAGCAACAAACCACCTACAGCAAATGGAAACAGAATATATAAGATTGGCTGAATGCTCAAATTTGTCACTCGAACAATTTTTTTATCCTTGAACAATTTTTTACCCTCTCAATGGACTTCATTTTGTTGCATTGACACTTCAATCATCCTATTTCCCAGAAAAACTAGAGAAGAGAAATCTTCCAAGTGCACAGATCTTTGAGTGGCACATCTGTTTGCTCACTTTGCTTGGAAACAAAGGTTGCCAGAAGTAAGGATGCAATTTGGAGGATTGATAACAAGGAGTTATAGGGTAGAGGTATGTGGAAGGACCTTTGAGAACTGACAGAGCCTATGTGGATATTAATGTCCCAGGTGATTTCTCTTTAGAAGACATTCCTAGATGAGGAATCTCTCAAAGATTACATGAATACAATGACCCATTATACGAATGTCAAGGAGTTTTTTTGTTTGTTTTGTTTTTTGTTTTTATTTACCAGCCACCTTCCCTAGCTTGCTCAATGGAGGCAAAAATAAAGAGTTCAAAATAGCAAGGATGGGGCTACCCTGGTGGCGCAGTGGTTGAGAGTCCGCCTGCCGATACAGTGAACACAGGTTCGTGCCCCAGTCCGGGAGGATCCCGCATGCCGCAGAGCGGCTGGGCCCGTGAGCCATGGCCGCTGGGCCTGCACGTCCAGAGCCTGTGCTCCGCAACGGGAGAGGCCACAACAGTGAGAGGCCCGCATACC